>NC_073313.1:210801565-210921565 GCF_027595985.1 Sorex araneus | reverse complement strand
ATCACACTATGTTTGACACCACGCCACGTTTCTTCCCGAGAAAGAAGGATATTTCTTCTCATCCGGCGTGGGGATATAGCTTAGTTCAGTCTAGAGAGATGGCTACCATTTTGATTGCCTTCAATATTTCAACAAAATACTTGCTATTCTTGTTAGGATCACCCACAAAAGTCCGACCCATTAAGAAGGAACCATTACATACTGCTGATACTAAGATGACATTAGTTCTGGGTTTCTGTCTAAAGTCCAGGGAAAAAGTTGAAGGAGAGAGAGAGATTTCCGCACGGGGGACCTGGCGGAAACTCTCAAGTCACATACTGCAGGTTGCTGGTGGGCTGCCGGTGTCCCAAGCAGCTCCATCCTCTTCGTCAGTCATTCTGGGGGTGCGGGCGCGGAGAAATGGGAAAGCCCACGTGGCTGCACTCTCTTTAAGTGTCCGATGTGGGCGGAGACCGGTACTTCCCCGCCCTCGATCCCCCGCCAGCCGCGCCGCGCACTTGGGTGCGTCTCTCCATTTTGTGCTCAGAAGTGTACCCCTGAGATTTTAGAAACCTCTCTTTACTCATCCTTTCCAATGGTGCTGCATTGGAGGCTCTTTCAGGGTCAGGGGAATGAGACCCATGATTGTTACTGGTTTTGGCATATGAATATGCCATGGGGAGTTTTCGAGGCTCTCCCATGTGAGCAGGAAACTCCTGGTAGCTTGCCAGGTTCTCCCAGAGGGAGAACTAGGCTATAAGATGTCTTCTATAACTATATATAGAAGAAAGAAATTACTTTAGCAGGTGTGTGTGTGTGTGTGTGCGAATGTGTGTGTGTGTGTGTACATGCATGTGTGACAAATAGTCACTTTTTTGGAAACAGAAAGCATTAGTAGACTGGGCCAATCCTTGGCTTTGCTTTTGAGAACATGCAGTTACCTTATGAATCAACAGTCAGGGTAGGAACCTCTTACCCTACAAGAGAATCCTTTTGCTTTTCTCTCTAAGAAGTCAGTGCCTGTGTTTTGTTGGAGGCAGCCACATTAGCAGGCTGAGCTGCTGCAGCATTATAAATGCCAGCAAATAAAAGTGTCAGCAGCCAGGGCTTTGGAGACTGGCAGGGCCACAAGTTTAGTGCTGCTTTGTGAACCGCCTTTCCAGAGGGCTGGTTCCTATCCAGCCCGCATGAGCACTGATTCAAAGTTATTTCCTACTGACGGCTCTCCCTAACCTCAGCTTTCATCTGCAGCCTACCAGGAAGAATACCTGCCTGAAGAAAACTAATTTCTCTCCTTTTCTGAGAGGAGGCTCTGTCCTAGTCAACAGATGGCATTTTGAATGGTTGGTGGTGTCTCCTTTCCTACCTTCCTATGCTGATAATAGAGAATTTTTGTACTACTTCTCATGGGACCCATAATCACATGAAAAACATACACAAAGACATGTTTTCTTTTTGCCACTGGATGAGTTTATTTACAAGAGGGACTTTGAGTGGCCAGAGACGCACATATTCACTGGAAGTTAATGGCACCTTCTGAGTCACTGGTTCTGGGCTAAACTCTTGCAGCTTTGAGGCATTGTTGTAGGCTGGGCTCAGAGGGTAGCTTCAGCGGTTTCTGTACTGTTCCAGGGATGGGATGGATGATTCATATGTTGGGTGAGTTTGGCCATAGCTCACAGAGCTTAAGGCTTGAGAGGACCTTTTACATATGAGTGGAAGACAGAGCAGTTTTGGCCCTTGAAATGGTGCAAAAGAAAACTCTTATTTCTGTGCAATGAATTTTCAACTAGCTTCTTAAGTCTAGCTTCTTAAGCCTATACACTGATGGCAGGATCCTAGTTGCATGACCAGAAAAGTTTCAATGGGCTGAAGTCTCAGGAGAGGCAGAAAACAGCCTCATGTTGCTACCTGTGCTCCATAATGGGTATGGTCATGGCTTGAAAACCATAAAAAGTCATTTATTTCTTTTTTTAAAATTTAATTTTATTTTTATAAAGTTGTTCACAGTATTTTATTACATTTAATATTCGAACACCAATACCACCACCATTATACTTTCCTACCATGATATTTCAAATGTTTCCATACTGAACTCAAATCCTTCCCCCAAAGCAGAACTGAAATAATTTTATTTATTTATTTACTTATTTATTTATTGCTTTTTTGGGTCACACCTGGCAATGCACAGGGGTTACTCCTGGCTCATTCACTCAGGAATTACTTCTGGTGGTGCTCAGGGGACCATATGGGATGCTGGGAATTGAACCTGGGTCGGCTGCGTGCAAGGCAAAAACCCTACCCACTGTGAAATAATTTATTTTGTATTGCTTGTTATGAATACTCCACTAAAAATGACCCAAAAAAGGTTTCTTAGAGAAAGTGTGTGAAGTTGTTCTATTTCATTCAGAAGCCCTTCTATAAGAGATCAGTAACATGGTGTTAAAGGTTGAGACTTGTGTGCATATATATATATATGTAGATATATATTTACCCCTAAGATTGGTTGTATTCTATTTAAACCCCATCAAATGTGGTGTGCTACACTTGGTACATCTGTGGTGTAAAGCATTCGTGGCCACATGGTGCAGGAATAGATTCACTCATGGATGAGGCTCGTCTGAGCATGTGGAGAGTGTCTGTGAACATGGCAGTGATTGAATTCTGTAGGTTTTTGGTTACATTGGGATGGGGAGGGGAACTCACCCATCCCCATGTAGGTTGTCCCCAATGAAACAGTCTGTCTTGGAGTCTGGAGACATTTCTATGGTGTATCATTCTGTGCTCTCTTCACCCCCCCTCCTTTTTTAAAAATGTAGGAGTACTGCTATTAATTCAGCTATTGAATAAGCTGATTGAAGTGGGCATGAACTCCACATTACTTTTTTTTTCTTTTGCTTTTTTTTTTGTGTCATCCCTGGCGATGCACAAGAATCGAACAGGAATGGCTCTGCACTCAAGAATTACTCCTGGTGGTGCTCAGGGGACCGTATGGAATGCTGGGAATCCAACCTGCTTTGACTGTGTTCAAGGCAAATGCCCTACCTGCTGTGCTATTGCTCCAGGCCCTCCACATTACTTTTTAAAAATTAAAAAAAAAATTTTTAAATTGGCTATCCATGGTAGCACTATAGCACTGTCGTCCCGTAGTTCATCGATTTGCTTGGGCGGGCACCAGTAACGTCTCCATTATGAGACTTGTTATTGGTTTTGGCATATCGAATATGCCATGGGTAGCTTGCCAGGATCTGCCGAGTGGGCGGGATACTCTCCGTAGCTTGCCAGGCTCTCAGGGAGGGATGAAGGAATTAAACCCGGGTCAACCACATGCAAGGCGAATACCTTACCTGCTGTGCTATCACTCCAGTCCATCCATGAGACAGATAATAACAAAGGTGTTTATAATTGGGTTTTAATCATACAATGATACAGCACCATACCTCCACCAGTGTACATTTCCCACCACCAATGTCCCCTGTTTTCCTCCCCCCATTCCACAACACCTCACCCCCTACTCCCAGTGTCCCTCTATGGGAGGCACTTTCCTCTTGCTCTCTTTCTCCTTTTCCTTTTGTGCATTATAGTTTGCAATACAGGTACTAAGTAAGAGACCATGGTGTTTATTCAGGATAGTCAGTATTTTTATCGGGATGATAAGTCTGAAGTAGCTTTTTAACTGGGTGGCAGCTTTGGGGTATGGATGTGACTTGCTGAGGCTTCCAGAAGTACAGGTAGGTGGGGGGAATTACCCATCCCAACCCTGAGAAAGCCTGGAGATTTGTCACAAAGCCTGCATCCCATCCAGAATTTTCTACAGATTATGTCTCAGTGAGGTTTGTCCTGAGATGGTGGAGTCAGGAAGAGGGTATGGCAGTGATTTTGGATTGTGGGAGCAAGCGGCTGCCAGGGGCTCTGCTTGGGTAGGTTACCTGGCTGACCTGTCTTGCTCTGAATTACCCTGGTCTGTTCAGCCTTATGCGGGTCTGAGACTTTTGATCACTTTTGAGATTTGTTTATGGATCTCTGAAGCAAGGCCGGTAGTAGAGCTTACATGGTGGCACTGGAGCTCATTTGTGGGGGTGACCGCCAGTGCTTCCAGGAGTATTGGGAAGAGGGGGGAGTTAACTCATCCCAACTTCGAGAAAGCCTGGAGATTTCAGTCACAAAACCCCCATACCCGACTTTTCAGTTGAGTATACTTTGGGGAGGTCCGTCCCGAAGCAATGGAGTCAAGCTGGGGGTATGGTGGTGATTTTTAGATTGTGGAAGCAAGCGGAAGCTGGGGGCTCTGGTTGGGTGGCCACCAGGTCAACCCATCACTCTCCAATTTACCCCAATCTCTTCAGCCATACATGGGTCTGAGATTAATTGTGGCTTTTCAGCTTGTTTGAGATTAATTTATGGGTCTCTGAAATAAAGGAAATAAATGAGCTTGTACAGCTGAGCTGGAGGTGGTTTGTGGGCATGGCTCCCACATACCTAACTTTTGGCCATTTAATTTCTTGGTAAACTTGGTTCCAAGGTTTTGGGGTCTGGCTAAAGGCACAGCAACAATTTTTGGGTATCAGGAAGCCAAGGCACCACCAGGCTGCCGATGCACCCACCCCACAGGTACAGGTTGACCTGCTGGTGGCACCATACCCCCTATAGACAGTCATTTCAAATGATGTTTTCAAAAGGTTTTTAAGACATGGGAAATGCCTCAGATTATTAGTAAGAATAGGGAAACAAGTAGGATACAAAATATACACAGTGTATTCTAACCTGCAGAACCATAGGTATTAAGAGGGATATACTCCAAAATACCCAATGTGGGTGGCAAGTAAGAAGTTTGTGTTAGTCTTGCATTTATTAATAATGTTCAGTGATTTCCAAGTTTCCAATAGTGAGTGTGTGGTACTCTTCAAGTTGCATAGAATAAATTTTATTTTGGGGGTATTAGGAGTCACACAAGACAGTGCTCAAGGCTTAGCCTAGATCACTTTTTGGGGTACTATGGATCAAACCCAGGTCAGTTATATGCAAGACAAGTGCCCTACTGCTGTACTATATCTCTTGCCCCTAAATTTTAAATTAATTTTTCTTTTCTCTTTTTCTTTATTTTTGGGCTGCACTTGGTAGTGCTTAGGGTAACTCCTGACTCTGCACTCAGGAATCACACCTGGTCACCTGGGGGGACTATATAGGATTCTGGAGATCAAACCTGAATCTGCTGTGTGCAAGGCAAATGCCTTACCCACTATATGATCTCTCTAGGCCATAAATTTTAATATTTTGAAAAGTAGAACAACACAATTTTACTTAAACTCACATAAACTATAATTTTATTTTAATTAATTTTTGTTCTTTTGAGGTCACACCTGGTGGAGCTTGGGGCTTATTCCTGCTCTGAGCTCAGGAATCACTCCTGGAAGCCTCAGGGGACCATATGGGGTACCTGGGTTGGCCAACTGCAAGGCAAGTGCCCTACCGGCTATATTATTCCTCCAACCTCAAACCACATTTTAAAGGGCTTAACTTTTTATAACAAAGAAATTCCTCTTATTGTTTTGAGTCTTTCTCTGTGGGGAAGGAACATAAACCACTGTCTATGTTAACCAACTTTTGTGATTTGCTGCTTATGGTCTCCTCTCAAAAATAATTATGTGTTTGGAGCTAGGGATGTAGCACAAGTGGTAGAGCACATGTCTGGCCTGTGTGAGACCCTGCATTTGATCTTGCATGTCACTATCAGCCCCATTGAGAATGGCCTCCACAGTCATTAAAAAAACTAACAAACAATGAATTGCATGTGAATGTCACTTGAGTTAGCATCTCTAAAAGAGATACTTAAATTTCAGGGGACAGTATAGGAACACTTGGTTTTAGCTTTGATACCCAAGTGCTTTATCTTTTCATCTTAGAGTAGTTTAATAAAATTCCACAAGGAAAATGGTAAGGAATATTCATTCAATAAACAGATTTTTTGTTTGTTTGTTTTTGAGCCACACCCAGCAGCATTCAGCCTTACTCTAGGTTCTGTACTCAGAGATTACTCTTTTTTTTAAATTTTAATTATACAGTTTAATAGAGTCTTAATGGGTACTCTAATTGAAAGTACAATGGGTAGAGCCTGCACATGGATAGAGCTGACTTGGATTCAATCCCCGGCACCCAATTTTGTCCCTTAAGCACTGTCCAGAAGTGCAGAAGTGATCCCTGAGCACAGAGTCTTGAATAAGTCATGAGTACCACTGGTTTTGCCAAACCCTCCCCCCCAAAATACATGGAATTATTAGATTTAATACTTTAAAGTAGCTCTTTGGGTCTAAATAACAGCTTAATGAATTGTATTCAGCAAATTTTCTCCAAATATGATGATATTTTGTGGAAAGATCATACTTATTCCTGAGGCAGAAAGACTATTGAGTTTAGGCCCTAATTTAAAAAAATGTATATATATATATTTTAAATGAATCACCATGGGGTACAGTTACAGACTTACAAACTTTCATGCTTATGTCTCAGTCATACAATGATCGAGTACCCATCCCTTTACCAGTGTCCATTTTTCACCACCAATGATCCCGGTATTCCTCCCACCACCCTTACTCCATCCCCCCACCCCACCCCACCTCTATGGCAGGGCATTACCTTTTGCTCGCTCGCTCTCTCTCTCTCTCTCTCTCTCTCTCTCTCTCTCTCTCTCTCCTTATTGGTGTTGTGGTTTGCAATAGAGGTATTGAATGGTGATCATTAGGTCTGCAGCTTACTTTCAGCATACATCTCCCATCCCGAGTGGACCATCCAAGCACCACATACTTGGTACTCCCTTCTCAGAGATTACTTTTTTTTTAAATTGAATCACGATGTGGAAAGTTACAAAGCTTTCAGGCTTAAGTCTCAGTTACACAATGCTCGAACACGCATCCCTTCACCAATGCACATACTCCACCACCAAGAACCACAGTAAACCTCCCCCCAACCCCCCACCCTCCCAGCCCCCCACCCTGCCTGTGTAGTTGATAAATTTCACTTTACTTTCTCTTTACTTTGATTACATTCAATATTTCAACAAAAAACTCACTATTATTGTTTGGAGTTCCCCCCACAAAGTCAGACCTACTGGAAAGGAAGCATTTGATAATTTGTTTTCCATTGCTTAGAAATTTCTCTGGACTTAGTTACTGAAATACTAAAATACAGAAAGCCAAAATCTCAGAGATTACTCTTAACGGAGTTTGAAGGATCATATGTGGTGGTGGGGATTGAACCCAGATTGACTTCATGTAAGACAGACTCTATGCCAACTGTACTATTTCTCTGGCCTAGAGTAAACATATTTATTAATTTTTATTAATAACATATTTACGTGGAAAAATTTGCCAGTATTGTCACTGTTATAATAAAGTCTTATTTAGTACAATATCCAGGTACTAAATATTCTAAATGGCTGAGCTTTTATGTTTGACCTTAGAATATTTTCAAGGAAAAAAGCAAGTTTCTCTATTGAATGACTGTAGTTTCCTTCACTCTACCATAATAAAACTGACATGATGTGTTCTGAATGGGCATTTATAAGATATGTCTTTTGGTACTATCTATTTGACCTAATCTCATGTACTTTTTACATATATATTAATGTTCTAAAATGTAATGCTAGGAGTGTGTTTTAAAGATAATAGATAGTTCATGACATATTGGTAAAAAGGGTTCTGTGCTCAAAAATTTTTGGAAGAACTGTGTACTGCATTATCTCCAACATTATTCAATTCACATACCCATATTCAATACTCTTAAATGTTATGTAGTAAAGGAATCTTTAAAGCAGGTTTAAAATAAATTTATCCAACCAGGATATTCAGAGTACTTCTTCCAAAGTGATGCACAAGCTTTGTATTATTAAAGAAACATTACGTGACTTTTGCTATACTGAAAAGGAATAGAGATTTTCCATAAAAATAACCCCCAAAAAGCATATGATTCAATCATAGACATGTGTCCTAAGATTGTTACTTATAGAATCCTTCAGATCCATTTATTTTGGGGACTAAACCTAGAAATGTAGCACTTTGGGGACTATGTGGTGTTGGAGAAGGACTGGGACTTGTGAATGCAAAGTATATGCTCTAACCCAAGAATCCTTCCAATTCCTTATTATTGTTGTTGTTGTTATTATTATTATTATTATTATTATTATCTATACCCAGTGATGGTCTGGACTTACTTCTGGCTCTGCACATAGGAATTACTCCTGGCAGTGCTCTGGGAACCATATGGGATGTCAGGGATCAAACCTGGGTTGGCAATGTGCAAGGCAAGTGCCCTATTCACTGTACTATTGCTCTGGTCCCGAATCATTTACATTAAAAATGAAAAATTAATGATTGCATTATTTCAGATCACAGAAGAATTAGAAGTAAAAGTGCAGTTCTACAAAGACATTAACTTGAAAAGATACATGAAGATATATGTTCATTGCAATATTATTAACAACAGCCAAGATCTGAAAACCACCCCAGTGCTCATAACAGATGAATAGATAAAAATATCATGGTGTATATATATATATATAAATAATCAATTGCCACTCAGCTTTTAGAAAAGATGGAAGCTTGCTATTTGCTACAACAAGAATGAAAATAGAGGGAGTGATACTAAGTCAGAAGAAGTAAGGAAAATATTGAAGAACTATGTGGGATGTAAATAAACAAGGTGAGGGAAGGGACAGTGGCCAATGAAAATAAACTCAGACTCTCACCACAGAATTAAGGCTGTTAAGGAGGCAGAGAGTGGGAGTGGGCTAAAACGATCCAATGGGCTTTGATGGAGAGATGTTGGTGGTTTGGTCATGGATGTGGTTTGATAAACTTGCACTATTAAAGCATAAACATTTTTGTAAATCAATGTTACCTTAACAAGACAAAACAAAGTGAGAGCACAGATCTCCTTGGCAATTACTGATCACGTCAGCTTACTCTCAAAGAGTAATGGGAGTTCTTGCTGTAGCAGCAAAGTTACTGTTATTGATAAGAAGTTAGCACAGCATCCTGACCCTGGCAATACCCCTATTTTTTTCAGCTTCGTGACTTTCTTTGTTTTGTCTTAGACCACAAAGCGACCATTTTAACACCATTTACTCTCCCAACTCTGTCACTAAAGACTCTCCATTCTTATAGGTACATGTTTGTCCAATTTGAAGACATATTTTTAGATGTTTCTTAGCAGAAAAAACTTTAAAGACATCTGTGCCTATTTTGATGGTGACATTATTTTTTTTAAAATACACTTTTTGTTTATTTGGATAGTGTTAATTCCATTTCCTGTCTCCATTTCAGTCTCCACCACCACCTCTCTCTTTGTACCTCTCTTTCTCTTTTTCTTTTTTAAATTTTCTCCCCTCCCCTTTTTATTTATTCACCATGAGGTACAGTAACAAAGCTTTCATGTTTGAGCTTAGATGGTACAATCATAAACACCCATCCCTTCACCAGTGCATGTTTTCCACTACCAAAATCCCCAGTATCACCCCCTCCCCATTGCACACTTATCCCTGCCTGTGTGGCAAACAATTTTCACAACACTCTCTTTCTCTACTTTGGTTTTTTTTTGATATTTTGAGACCACTCAGACCTGCTGAAAAGGCAATGCTAGACAATATGTTTTGTATTGCTTGTTATGGATACAATATAATGTTGTGCAGCTGCTTTTGCGGCCACATGTTCTAGGAATTTTAAAATTATAAAATTATAATAATTAGGGTCTGAAGAGATCGCTGCAGCAAGTTGCTCACGTCTGAGAGGTTTGCTTGTGTGTCTCTGGATCATGGCCATGTGGGAACTTATGTAGAAGGTGGCTGTATGTGGGCGTCATCTCAGAGTCCCATGGGGGCAGAGGGAAGGAGAAGGACCGACTCTTCCCCTATCCCATGAGGCCCAGTGTTTGCTGCCACCACCACCCCATACCCGGAGTTTTTCCTGGGTTCTAGAAGATGGCGGCCACCAAGATTCCTAGGGGGCAGGTGGAGGGACGGCACCTACCCCTATCTGGAGAGGCCCAGTGGAAGTGGCCTATTGCAAAATCCAGAGCTATCTCTGCAGCAAGTTGCTTGGGTCCGAGATTCGTTTGTATCTCTTGCCATTTATTTTTTTGATTAAAAAATTTTTTTATTAGACACACACAGAAATCTTGGACTCGAGCAACTTGCAGCAGAGAAGGCCAGGAATTTGCAATAGGCCTTCTCCGCTGTGCCGCTCCAGACGGGGGCAGGTGCCGTCCTATAGCCTGCCCTGTAAGAGCTCCAGCGGTTGCCATTTTATAGAAACCAGCAAGAAGCACCAGGTACGAGCTGTGGTGATGGTAAATCCCAGGTCTTGTGGGACAGGGGAGGAGTGGGCTGGCCTTCCCCTCGCCCCAGTGATAGGCAGAGATGATGCCACAACCGCCCACCCTCTACATAAGCTCCCATGTGGCCACGATCCAGAGACACACACAGAAATCTAGGACCTGAGCAACTTGCAGCAGAGATGGCCTGGGACTTTGTAATAGGCCTTCTCCGCTGTGCCGCTCCAGACTGGGGCAGGCGCTATCCCTCTGCTTGCCCTCTAAGAGCTCCAGTGGTCGCCATTTTATAAAACCCAGCAAGAAGCACCAGCTCCCATGTGGCCACGATCCAGAAACACACACAGGAATCTCAGATATGAGCAACCTGGGCAGCAATTTATTCAGACCCTAATTATTAAAATCTGAGATTCCTAAAGCACGTGGCTGTGACCACGCGGCATTATATTATATCCATAAGAAGCAATATAAAACAAATTGTCTAGTAATTGTATTTTCAGCAGATATATGGGGAGGTAGGACTGGTCTTGAAATATTGAAGGTAACTAAAGTAGAGAAAAAACACCTTGCAAATTGTCTGCCACACAAGCAGGGGGAGGTATGGAAAGTGGGGGGCAGGAAAACTGGGGATTTTGGTGGTGGAAAATATGCACTGGTGAAGGGATGGGTGCTGGATGACCATATGATCGAAGTTCAAACATGAACTTTTTGTTACTGTATATTATGGTGAATTAATAAAAAAAATTAAAAAAATTTCTTTTATTATCATTATTTTAATTGAATCACCATGAGATACAGTTATAAGGCTTTCATGTTTGAATTTTAGTCATACAATGATCAAACACCCATTTTTCTACCTGTGTACATTTTCCACCACCAATGTCCCCAGTATCTCCCTTCCCCCTTCCCAAATTTCCGCCTTCATTTATGGCAGACAATTTCCCCCATACTCTCTCTCTCTACTTTGGGGCATTATGATTTGAATATAGATACTGAGAGGCTATCATGTTTGGTCCTTTATCTACTTTCAGCACACATCTCCCATCCTGAATCATCCTTCCAACCATCATTGACTTAGTGATCCCTTCTCTATTCTAGCTACCTTTTCCCCCAGCTCATGAGGCAGGCTTCCAACTATGAATCAATATTCCTGTCCCTTGTCTCTACTATCCTTGGATGTCAGCCTCATATTATGTTATTTTATATTCCACAAATGAGTGCAGTCATTCTATGTCTGTCCTTCTCTTTCTTTCTTTCTTTCTTTCTTTCTTTCTTTCTTTCTTTCTTTCTTTCTTTCTTTCTTTCTTTCTTTCTTTCTTTCTTTCTTTCTTTCTTTCTTTCTTTCTTTCTTTCTTTCTTTCTTTCTTTCTTTCTTTCTTTCTTTCTTTCTTTCTTTCTCTTTCTTTTTGGATCACACCCGGCGATGCACAGGGATTACTCCTGGCTCTGCACTCAGGAATTACCCCTGAGCACCATATGGGAAGCTGGGAATCGAACCCGGGTCGGCTGCGTGCAAGGCAAACGCCCTACCCGCTGTGTTATTGCTCCAGCCCCTGTCCCTCTCTTTCTGACTCATTTCACTTAGCATGATACTCTCCATGACTATCCACTTATAAGAAAATTTTATGACTTTACCTTTCCTAACAGCTGCATAGCATTCTATTGTGTAGATGTACCAAAGTTTCTTTAACCAGTCATCTGTTTTTGGGCATTCGGGTTGTTTCCAGATTCTGGCTATTGTGAACAATGCTTCAATGAACATACAGGTGCAGATGCATTTCTACTGTGCTTTTTTACACCCTTGGGATTTATTTCCAGAAATGGCATTTTGGGGTCATATGGAAGCTTAATTTCTAGTTTTTAAAGGAGTGCTTTTGTTTTCCAAAAAGGATGGACTAGTCGGCATTCCCATCAATAATGAAAGAGAGTCCCTTCCTCCCAATATCCATGCTGATTGTTCTTGCTCATTTTTTATGTACGCTAGTCTCTGTAGTGTGAGACGATATCTCATTGTTGTTTTGATTTGCATCTCCCTGATGATTAGCAATGTAGAGCATTTTTCATGTGCCTTTTGACCATTTGTATTTCTTTTTTGAGAAAGCTTCTGTTCATTTCTTCTCTTCATTTTTGTTGGTCTTAAAGGATTTTTTTCTTGTACAATTCTACTAGTTGGTGACATTTATTTTTTTCCAGTTCTGTGCTGTACTTTGTTTATGCAGTGCTTAATGTATTAGAATCCTCCATAATTATCTCTTGGTGATTTTCAAATCAATCTATGTACTTATTGAAGTATGGACAAATACATAAACAAAGAGAAGTAGTTGGGATGTCATAGTTATTTTGACAAAAGGTATCCATGACAAGGCTAATTGATTCAAGGGACTTCATTTTCAATAAGAGAACAGAGATTAGTTTACTGTCTATCTTAATTATTCTATCCATCAACTATTTGTTGCCCTGGGCAACTTACATTCTCTTGGTTGCTTGCTAATTTTAGCTCATTTTACTTAGCGTTATTTGTTTCTTTTGTTTCATCTTTGTAGATTTGGATGAATAAAGAAGGAACAGGACATCAATATGGGTGAAATTATAATCTGTGAAATGCAGAATTCACCAACAAAAGACTTCTATTTCTTTGTTTTTTGGATAGCTTGATTAAAATTCACAAACCCTATATATTTGTGGTTGTGTGTATATAGAGGAACCAGTAAGTAAACATAATAATAGCCTGTAAATGAGCATAGTAGTATGGCCTACTCGCAAACAAGCTGAAGTAAGTGAGGATCAAATATAATTACCATTGCCAGAGGATATTTAGCTAAGGTCTCAAGAGCAATGGAAGTTCAGGTTCTTAGAAACAAAATATACCCAGTGTCCTTTCGCTTATATTACTTTAAAATTATAAACAGTGCTGCAATGAACATTTGAGGGCAATGTCATTTGGACTACACTTTTTTTGCCTCTCTGGGATATATTCCCAGGAATGGTATTGCTGGGTCAAATGGGAGCTCAATTTCTAATTTTTTAAGAAGCGTCCATACTGTTTTCCAAAAGGGCTGAACCAGTCGGCATTCCCACCAGCAGTGTAGGAGAGTCCCTTTCTCTCCACATCCATACCAACAGTGGTTGATTTTGTTCTTTTGGATGTGTGCCAGTCTCTGTGGTGTGAGGTAGTATCTCATAGTTGTTTTGATCTGCATCTCTCTGATGATTAGTGATGAAGAGATTTTTTCATGTGCCTTTTTGCCATTTGTATTTCTTCCTTGAGAAAGTTTCTGTTCATTTCATTGCCCCATTTTTTGATGGGGTTGGATGTTTTCTTCTTACAGATTCCAACCAGTGCCTTGTATATACTTGATATCAACCCCTTATCAGATGGGTATTGGGTGAATATTCTTTCTAATTCTGTAGATTGTCTTTGTATTTTGGTCACTGTATCTTGTGCGGTGCAGAAGCTTCTTAGTTTAATATAGTCCCATTTGTTTATCTCTGTTTCTACTTGGCTGGTCAGTGGTGTGTCATCTTTGAAGATACTGTTTACCTCAGTATCGTGGAGGGTTTTGCTGACCTTGTCTTCAATGTACCTTATGGATTGTGGTCTGATGTTGAGGTCTTTAATCCATTTTGATCTGATTTTTGTGCATGGTGTTAGGTCGAGGTCTAAGCCCATTTTTTCGCATGTGGTTGTTCAGTTATGCCAGCACCATTTGTTAAAGAGGCTTTCTTTGCTCCACTTCACATTTCTTGCTTCCTTATCAAACATTAGATGTTCATACATCTGGGGTTGTGTGTAGGGATATCCCACCCTGTTCCATTGGTCTGCAGCTCTGCCTTTGTTCCAGTACCATGCTGTTTTAATTGTTATCGCTTTGTAGTAGCAGCACTGTTTACAATAGCCAGAATCTGGAAAAACCCAAGTGCCCAAGAATAGATGACTGGTTAAAGAAACTTGGGTACATATACACAATGGAATACTATGCAGTTGTTAGAAAAGATGAAGTCATGACCTTTGCATATAAGTGGATCAACATGGAAAGTATCATGCTAAGTGAAATGAGTCAAAAAGAGAGAGACAGACATAGAAAGATTGCACTCATCTGTGGAATATAAAGTAACAGAATGGGAGACTAGCACACAAGAATAGTAGAGATAAGTACCAGGAGGTTGGCTCCATGGCTTGGAAGCTGGCCTCACATGCTGGAGGAAAAGGCAGCTCAGATAGAGAAGGTAACACCAGGTAATGTTGTTGGAGGACCCGCTTGGTATGGGAGATGCTCGCTGAAAATAGACTATATATCAAACACAATGTCACTCAATACCTCTATTGCAAAGCACAACATCCAAAAGGAGAGAGAGAACAAAAGGGAACGCCCTGCCACAGAGGTGGGGTGGGGGTTGGGAGGTAGGGTTTGGGGGTGGGAGGGAGACTGGGATCATCGGTGGTGGAGAATGAGCACTGGTGGAGGGATGAGTACTGGAGCATTGTATGACTGAAACACAACCACGAAAAGTTGTAAATCTGTAATTGTACTTCAGATGATTCACTAATAAAAATTTAATTAATTAAATAAAAATAAATAAAATTAGCTTTTGGTTTGTTTTACTAAGGCCCAAGTACCAGTTAATCTTTCTGCATATCTCCCTCCTGCGTTCATGTAACTTTGCTTCTTTGGCCTCTGCAGATCTCTCTCTTCCTGGAGAACTTTGAATATATGTTATTTGGATGTAAGTGTCTTCTAATTATGGTTACAGATAGCAGGAGAAGAAGAAAAAGACACTATAAATTATTTTCACATGGTACCGCTCATATGTGGTGTTGGAACATTGTATGCATTAAACCCTATTATTAAAAGTATTGTAAATCAAGGTGTTTCAAATAAGATTTTTAAAAATTACAGAAAATATAGAACAACAGGGCTAAAAATACTGGGAATATAGTTCATGATTTGGTCAAAGAGTGAAACCAAATATACTTGTTCAAATGTCACATTTAGAGTTTCACTTGGGAGGTGAAAATCTAGTTTTTATCTAAAACCTAAACCATCCCTAGGCTGATATGAAGGTAGCTTTGTACATGTTGGGGTACAACATTGCAACTGCTTGGTCATTGCTATTCATTTCTTCTCATTGTTTTACAGTCTCTGCATATGATTACATTGTGTAAGTTTGATCATGTATGTGTGAAGTTTTCTGTATAATCAGATAAAATTTATAACCAGTTAATTGGACACATTTAGTTTATATCTCTTCCCTTCTATGAGCATGGCAGTGAGTATAAATGTTCCCAGGTCACATAAATGACTCCTGTCTTAGTCTAATATCATATTTGTTGTAAGAAATTCATTTTAAAGAGTTCAAGTTAAAATAACGTTAAATAAAAGAGAAAAGGTCCAAAAATATATAGGGGGTTGAGTGATAGTACAGTGAGTAGGACTTTTGCCTTGCACTAGGCCGACCCATATTTGATCTCCAGCATCCCATATAGTCTCCCAAGCACTGCCAGGAATAATTTCTGAGTTCAGAGCCAGGAGTAACCCCTGAGCATCACCAGGTATGACCCAAACAGCAAAAGCAATAAAATAACATAAAATAAAATAGAATATAGAATGACATATGGGAAATGAATCAGGCAGAACTAAGAATGTCATCTGTAAGTAACATGATTTCTCTGATTCTCTCATTGGGCCACTGTATCCTCTCAGGATTTTTTTTTAAATAGTGCTATTTTTTTTTGTTGTTGTTGTAAGACTTATTCCTTCAAAATTTGTTTTCAAAAAAAATAAATAAAATTTATTTTCCTCATTGTGTCTAGACACCACTCTAGATGATTTTACAGTTTCCTGCCTATCTGGTGGATTTTCACTGATACTTTATTTTTCCTGATTCAAATGAAGGATAATTCTCTCTCTGGAACCAGATTTTTTTTTTTTTTTTTTTTTTGCTTTTTGGGTCACACCTGGCGATGCACAGGGGTTACTCCTGGCTCTGCACTCAGGAATTACCCCTGGCAGTGCTCAGGGGACCATATGGGATGCTGGGATTCGAACCCGGGTTGGCCGCGTGCAAGGCAAACGCCCTACCCGCTGTGCTATCACTCCAGCCCCTGGAACCAGATTTTTAACTACATAAAGAAAGGAGTCAAAACTGTTTGCTACCAGTATAATTTTATTGTCTAGCACTGTTCATGATATTTCAGAGGTTTACAATGAATAGTGAATTATTAATTATGAGTATTAATTATTAATCAATTATTAATTTTAATAATTAGATGAATTCAATATCTAGATCTCCTGAAGTTGGTTTTGATGTCTGATATAGCTTTATTCCTGTTTTGGTTAAATGGTCTTCCATTGAATGGTGATTATTAAATAAAAAGTTGAAGAGATCATTGAGGTTCTGGATCATGTTATCATCCCTTGAGGCAATACATGTGTTTTGATCTCTGATGCTAGGATAGAGCTATTAGACAGAGGCTAATTATCTTAATTCAGAATGAAATTGAGTTAATTAACAATAGTGTTTCGGTATTTACGATTTTTTTTTTTATTTCTTGGGAGTCCTTATTTTTAGGATATAGCCCTTCTTGGATTTCAATACAAAGTTTGGGTATTTACAGGAGGCCATGACTTTCATTTCTTTTCCTCAATAGTAAGAACCTGAAAGAAAACTTCTCTTCTCAGTTTTCTCACCTGTCAGCTATTTAATGTGCTTCAACAAGAAAAGTGTGGACCATTGTCAGGTTAATCTCTCTGTGGGTTCCTTTTATTATCTCTAGAATCTGTCCCTCCGGTCTTGCTATCTTGGTACTTTTTAATTTAAACTTATTTTGTGTTGGATATTTTATCTTGCCTAATTGTTCCTGGCAAGATGGTTAGTTTGAGAAAAGTCTAGTCTACCATAGTCAAAAATAGGAAGTCAATTTGGATTAGGTATTTCCATTGGCCTAATCAGGCATGACTAGAGGAAATGGGATAATGTGATATGTAGGAGAACTAACTGCTCCTCTCTGACCAGGGCAGGCTAATCTAGTGGGGAATGGTGCCTGGCAGGCACTGTCAAAGGTATTCTGCTTTAGTCTTTGATGTCATCATTATCATGTTTGTCATTGTTATCATCATTATAGTCATCATTGTAGTAATCATCATCACCATCACTCTTATACCTCATTTTTGAAATTTGAACTTTATGTCTTTAAAAATCTTTGCAATTTTAGTTTTCTCTCATTTCAGTATTGGAGAATCTTTATCAGTTTGCCCTAATATTCTATAATATTTGATCAACTCAGTTTTACCATTGTCTTCATTAAGACAGTCCTAGATTTTACAATGGCCAGTTCCCCATTGTTCCTTACCACTTCTCTTTATTTCTGTCTATCTATCCCCCAAATTATTCTAGCCAGTGTTTGGAATGGCCAATGTTTGACCCTCTTCTCTCATTACTATCTTTAATCCTTTCCTTTCTTTAGGGCAGTTCATGAATAACATCTTTATTCTTTTTTTTTTTTTTTTTTTTTTTGCTTTTTGGGTCACACCCGGCATTGCTCAGGGGTTACTCCTGGCTCTGCACTCAGGAATTACTCCTGGCGGTGCTTGGGGGACCATATGGGATGCTGGGAATTGAACCTGGGTCAGCCACGTGCAAGGCAAACGCCCTACCCGCTGTGCTATTGCTCCAGCCCCATCTAATCTTCATTCTTATGGGTCAAGCTAAGCATGTGGAAATTAGTGCACATAAAGACAAAACATAATAAGTGAGCAACAGGAAAGATTGAAGGACCAATGACACTAAATTTCAATGTGAATTTAGTAAAGGTCACCACCAAATACCCAACCTAAATACATATTGCCTGTGATTCTATGAATAAACAATATAGGTGAAAATAACTTGGTGAACTTATGAGCAGATAGCATCTTTTCTTGAGCTACTAGCCATTTAGAAAGTAAGAATATAGGGGAGATGCTTCTGTGGAGTGGAAAGAGGCAAGACCATGGGTTTTAAAACAAAGTCGCTCATTTAAAAAAATTTGGGGGGTAATACCCAGCAACACTCGGCTCTGTGCTTAGTGATCACTTCTGACAGACTCAGGAGACTATATGTGGTGCCGGGGATCAAACCCAGGTCAGCCATATGCAAGGCAAGTGCTCTATCTGCTGTACTTTTTCTCAGGTCCAAAACTGCTCATTTTACATGGTGAAGTTTAACTTCAGGAACTTTATCATAATGGGGAAAAGCAAAAACTGTAGTCTTTTCTATCGCCACCTAAATTTGCTACATAGATAGACATAGCAATAGCATTTTCATGGTCATAATAGCTAACATCTACTGAGAACTTACCCTGTTCTTAATATGTATCATCACTTAGTTCTCAAACCTAGTGACTGACATGCTCACTTTGATAATGAAGTGGAGGTGAGAAAGAGTAAGTAATTTTTTTAAAGTCCCATATGTAGAACTTGTGAGTTTATGTGGCAAACTGGGAGGGCTTGTGAAATGGGGCTCCACCTTCTAGCGAGACAATGTTTGTGGGAATCTTAACCATCATGTGAATGGACTCAGAGGCACAAACCCCACCGGGGGGAAAAAAGTTCACAGTAAAGATTATTCATTCAAAATAAATATTTGAACAAAATATTGAATAAACTTGTTTAATAAAGATATTATAACAAACACTAATGTCAAGGACTTAATGCCTTTGTCTTCAACTTGGAGAAAAAGTGAAAGAAACCCAAGACAACTTTTAAATATTTCATCTTTTTATCTGGAGAACCATATCTGAGGTACCTTTGCTTTCGGAAAATCAGATATGAAGGATGTGCGTGCATGTGGGTGTGTATGTGTGTGTGTGTGTGTGTGTGTGTGTGTTTGTGTGTGTACAGAGCTTCCTCCAACCCTTCTGACTGATTTTAGTTCAGAACACAGGGGCTGCTTTTGTCCAATTAGTCAGAAATGGGACAATTCCAATGCAGTTAGACAGAACCCAGAGAAATGTAGATTCTGCAGGTAGGTTTGGAGGGCAGAGAGGTTTGCAACGTGTCTCCAGAACGACTCGTCATGGCTTCACAAAGTAGTGATAGGCTCTATTGAGATATAAGGAAGCACAGAATCTCCTCACACTTCTGGTATTTCTAGCTGGAGAGTGACCAGCCTTTGGGGCTAACCTGCCGGTGCTTCAGCATGACAGGTGGTCTGCACTAGGCAGAGGCAGCTGGGTGGAGAGGAGCTTAGAAGAGTTCCAGGGGTTTGAGCAATAGTATGGCAGGTAGGGTGCTTATCTTTGAGTGTGCAGTGGACCTGGGTTTGATCCTTGGCATTCCACACAGTCCCCAGAGCCCTCTAGAAGTGATCCCTGAGTGCAAAGAGCCACGAGTAAGACCTGAGCAGTAACGTAACAAAACAAAACAAACAAACAAACAAACACAAAAAAAGAGCTTTAGGTCACTTTTTACTGGAGGCTCCTTACTCTGGTGAGAAGCTTTGTTAAGAACACGGGAGAAAAAAAAATAATAAAAAAAAAAGAACACGGGAGAGTGGACTCAAGAGGTTACTTATTTTTTCTTTTCAGGTCACACCCAGTGATGCTCAGGGGTTACTCCTGGTTCTGCACTCAGAAATTATTCCTGGCAGTGCTTGGGGGACTATCTATGGGATGCCAGGGATTGAACTGAGGTCACCAAGTGAAAGGCAAACGTCATACCCAATGTACTATAGCTCTGGCCCTCAAGAGATTTCTTAAGAAGAGGTGAGAGGGTGTGAGAGAGGAGAGGAGGAACAATTATTTTATTTCCTAATTGTAGGTATGTCAGCTGAAGTTTGGAGAGGTCACCATTTTCAGTTATTATATAAAGTCTAGTTTACTTTTGATTTTTTTCTTTGGTCCCTTTCTTCTCACATCTCTTGGTTTCTCATTCTCCTTTTCAAAGAAATTGGTAGATACAAAAAATTTCTCAACCCCATAAAAGAAATTCTCAACCTAGTGTGCTGATAATGGAAAATAAACCCCAAGAGTTTATTTTGTCTGGGGATTTTAAAAACATCCCTCTAATAGAAATCACAAAAACACAGTGCACAGAATTATAAAACATACAGACATTTACACAGGTATTTTAAAATAGATGGTTCTGAATGGCAATTTGCTTAGGTAATTGCCACTGTAGAGGAGTAACTTAATCTGTGAGACACTCCCCAGTAGAAAATTCATACTGCTTTGATTTTAAATAATTTCTTCACAAATTGTGCTTAAAAATAATTGGAAATTTTAAAAAAGCAAATCTAATTTTTTAATAAAAATCAACTTTTAAGATTTCTCCCTGGTGGTCCTGTATTATTAAATATTCTTCTGGATTTTTTTATCTTGGTTTATTGGAAGGAGAAAAACAATTATCTGTAAACGTAATTTTTAATGCATGGTAATAAAAATAAATGGCATAGTTCTGCTGCAGTTCACCTAAATCTTCTTCCCTGGTGGTCTAGTGGTATTAAATAATCGGTACCACATGTATTCATCATTTGCTGACAGCAAAAGAAAAACTTTGGCATTTTATTGTCTGAAGAAACAGGCAGGATGTATTTAGGCTTCTGGGCGACTTTGCTGATGGTCTGTGAAGAAACCTTCATTTTCCTTGCTGGTGGGGCTGTTAATTTACATGGTAATTAGTGAAAACCTCCAGAAGGGTACTCTTTACAAGGCTGATTTTAGTTCCTCTTGCAGGTTGCCCTAAGAATTTTTACATTCTCCCTTCTTGCATTAGTTGGGACAATGAAAATGAATTATCCAGTGCTACTTCTGTGTTGGGTGGAATACTGGGGCAGGTGGGGCACTAGAAAATGGTGCTTGAATAGGTTCTGGGTTACTTAAACTTTTCCCCTGGGAGGCCCTTTTGTTTGAGCTACTTTACATGATCCTGGATGTATAGAACAGGTATACAAATCAAATATGTACTGAAAATAAATCATATGCTTATTTTAAAACAATTTTTTGACCCCCACACTCAGTTCTGTGCCCTCATCATGACCCACAGTTTAAAAAAGCTAGAGAATAGATGTTGTTTTATTTGCAATTGTGCTGAATGTGAATTGTTAACAATCACATGGGAGCAACTCAACTTAGGTTTCCTATGTCTTACCTACCCCCTATTTCTTGGATGAGGCTGAATTGACCACTATGTGTCTAAGAAATTTCAAATGTGAAAATCAGTTCATGTTTCTATGTAATGTATTAGAAACAACACCTGGTTTCCTTTTGTGAAGAAGACTTATAAAAGCTTTGATATAAAAGTTGAGGCAATGCCCTTTCTGGTGAACATAATAAATATAGCAGTTATCTGGAACACAATAAAACACCTGGCTTGTCTGGAGTTCCAGATGTGCTCTGCACGGCAGGTTTTAGAAGGTACAATGAAAGGCAAAGCAATCTTATTGGCACACACATTTATCTATACCATGTATGGCAACTGCAATAAAGCCCCTTCTCCCCTAGAAATGCATGCAACTGAAGTATTTGGTTAGAAAAAAGGGAGTAACATGGTAGTTATGAATATTGACATGTTTAATGAGGTGACTTTGTTCCCTGAAGTATCAGTAAGGAGAAAATAGAACCCCAGTGCATATTTGACTGTTATTATTGATAAGGGTACAACTGCTCCACAGTGATAAATTCCTTGTGTTGAGCACAAATCTTATCACTGTCCCTCATTAGCTGTATTATAGCAAGCAACTTAATGAATCTGCCTGAGCTTCAATATAGTCACCTATAAAATCGTAAAAACATGTGTCTCATAGGGCATTGTGGGTATCTCTTCTTCTCCCCTAATCCCATTTTCTCCTTTCTTTCACCCTCACCTTTCTTAACACAATGCTTAGCACATATGAAGTGTCAACTTAGAAAAAACTATAAACTTTTCATATTTTGGAGGAGATTGCTTTTAATTCTAAACATTCTTCTAAAAATCTAGTTTTGAATCATTCCATAAAAATGAAAAAAATATTTAGAGATAGAAACCTTACAAATTAAGAAACTTACATGGCTTCAGATCGACAATTAACATCACTCTCTGGGCCCATTTTCTTAGAAATTCCTCAAACTGACTTCAGTTCTGATTTCATTTTGTCAGAACTTCCACAGACTACCTTAGTTTGACCTCCTTAAGTCCTGGAAAGAGAGAAATGTGATTATGTGACATTGTCTGAAATGTCCAGTGCTTGTCGAGCTCTAGATGCAACTCTGATTACTCTATCCAGAAGGCATGATAAGTCAAAAATCAAACCCAAATTGCAAAACAGATTTTGCCTTCTTGAGAACTCAACCCGTTCCCCCTCTTTCGATGAATTAAGCATGCCTGTGTGTGAGTGCAGCTTTCTTCTGAGAAGTCTAACTATGAATTGTAGATATTTCCCTCTCAAAGAGTTTCTCCCACGCCAGCAGTATGAAGCAATTAACTTCAACTCTGATAGAAATCTTAGTTTGGGATTGAAAACATGTGTGCTGGGATTGAGTGGGATTGTTGTTGCCAAGCTGTGTGTGGTAGAGTGAATCTCCACTGAGCTCCAAAGCATTCCTGATTTTATGGCAGGTCTCTCCATTGGAGTCCTTATTAATGGGTTTTATTTAGGTGACTTTTTAGTGATTGACTAGAGGGCAAAATACTTTTTCTGCAAGGTTGGAAAAACATCATTAAGGCCTTGGAAGGAACAGGTTTTAATTTTGTGGTGTTTTGATTTTAAATGATAGTTGATGTTGTGGTTTTTCCTTTAAACTTCTACCCCCACTTGATGTTAGCAGCATCTCTTGACTTGAGGAACCTCCCTCACAATGTAGCAATTACTGATTTATGTTCCAGTGATAAGAATGTGTTTTATTGTGGTCATAATATTTGTTCAGTTTAACTACTATGTACTGTAAAGTATCATAAAAACTTCTCCTCTGATCAAATGTTATGAGACAAAGGATCATAAGCTGCTCTTGATCCGTGCATTCTATTCCCATGGTATCTGTGGGCAAGGCACCATGAAGAGAGAAGAGACGACAGTCTTGTAAATTTCTGTGTCCTCCTACCCATATTTTCAAGTCAGTCCCCAGTATAAATGGTTTGAAAACTTCTGGTGCTTTCTTGACTTTATTTGGACTCCTTTTGAAAACTATTAGCTATCTCCTTTGTAACAAAGTTTAAAAAGATTCCTTATTTCTTCTGACTTCACCTAACTTCTCTTCCATCTTTCCCTAGACAAAATTGTTTTGGAAGTTATGAATTCCACCGGATTTTCCTGTGAACACTTGAACTGAACTTAGGTTCATATATAGACTATAATAATAGCAAAAGGAAAAACTGAAAGACCCCTTCTTAAGTTTAATTTTCATCTCTAGCAGTCCCCCCACCCCTTATCCTCAGGGGATACATTCCAAGATCTCTATGGGTGCTTGAAATGGCAGAAAGTTCTGAATTCTTTTTTATACTGTGTTTTTTCACAACTGCGCATGCCCAAGACAAAATTTAATTTATAAATTACGCATAGTAAAAGATGAACAACAGCGAATAATAAAATAGAATAGTAATAAGAATATATAGCATAATGAAAGTTAGAGGCATGTGGTCTTTCTCTGTCAAAATATCTTATTGTACGTAATATTTTCAGACTGTGGTTGCTGGTGAAACTGAAACTATGGGAAATAAAACCTCCAGTAATGGGAGAAGACTGTTTATTATTATTATCAAGGGCAATGAAGAGTCTCAGTTTTGTGCACAGGACGATTTCCCAATGCTAGCTCACCACACACAATTTAGGGAATAGGACTTTCTCCTTTATGATGATGCTCAGAGTGATCTTTCTTTCCATTGTTCTTCAGGAGCCTCCAGAATCAAGATTCTGTGCACTTTGTGACTGAATCCCTGCTTTTGTTGTAGGCTTATCTGAAGGATGACCCCATCTTGCCCTCAGTATCTATCCTCTACATGACTCTCTGTTCTATCCTAGCGAATCCTTGGATCCCTCAGCACATTCGCCATGGTATATTTTATGATCCAACACCTTACCATCTTTCCTGCTGCCCTGCTGGATTTCCAATACCTCCAGTGTGGACTAGCAAGATTTGGACTGGTGAGAAAGAGAATTGACACTGTGGTGGGACCATCATAATAGGATTTTGCATTCAGATTCTGGCTTGATTCAAGGCAAAGGAAATGATTTCTAAGTCTTTTAGTACAGCAGGTAGGGCATTTGCCTTGCATGCGGCTGACCCGGATTCGAGTCCTCCATCCCTCTCCGAGAGCCCAGGAAGCTACCGAGAGTATTTGCCCACATGGCAGAGCCTGGCAAGCTCCCCGTGCCGTATTCAATATGCCAAAAACAGTAACAACAAGTCTTACAGTGGAGACGTTACTGGTTACTCAGCAAATCAATGAACAATGGGAGGACAGTGTTACTTTCACATTTCTTAGTAAAGCAAAATAAATGTCTGTCTCTAGACGCACAGTTCTCTCTTCCACTTTTGTCTAAACTGAGTCTTAGTCACTGCTGAGGAGATGCCAGATTTGAGCAAGAAGAGAATAAACAGTTTAATGTGGAGTTGTGGGTTACCAGTTGCCTGTGCCAGTTGGGGACTTGTGTGGAGGATGGACTCCACCCACACCTGACAACCCGTTCCCGAGTTTGGTAAAAGGTTGATACACAGGGGCTGGAGCAATAGCACAGAGGGTAGGGCGTTTGCCTTGCACGCGGCCGACCCGGGTTCGAATCCCAGCATTCCATATAGTCCCCTGAGCACCCCCAGGAGTAACTCCTGAGTGCAGAGCCAGGAGTAACCCCTGTGCATCGCCAGGTGTGTCCCAAAAAGCAAAAAAAAAAAGGTTGATACACAGAAACAGACAGGATGGAACATGATCTCGGGTTGAACTTCTGGGAAACAATTTGTGATAATCTTTTGAGGTCCTGTTATGCATTTGTATTCACAAAGGAAAGAGTTTGCACATTCAAATTCTATCAATTTTTCAATGCCATTTTGATTAAAGTGGTAATAATAAATTATATTAGAAAGTGAATCATTGTCTAACAACTTCCTAGAAATTATGACATTAGGTATATGACATTAGGTGCAACAGAAAAATATGGAAAGGTGTAGGGAGATAGGTTCAGGAGGGTAACATTGTAGTAAAATGTAGGGACCTGGAGACCTCCAAAGCTGGTGTTGGATATGTTTCTTAGCCTCTCTGTTGCGCAGTTTTCTCATTTGTAAAATAATGACTGATACATGTACCTACTTTGCAGGCTTGTGAGGAATAAATGTGCTAGTTCATGGAGTGTGCTTCTATCAGGGCCTAATGATTAGCTAATCACTATTGAATACTAAAAAAATAACTATTGAATACTTCCAAGATATTTTGATTATTTATTTTTTCTGAGAAATAATTACTGCTTGGGATCTCCCAAGCAGTAATTATAAGGCATGGAAGGCCATCTCTGGCAATATCCAGCCATCTGGGCTGGATTCTTTAATGCTAGAGCATGAGGATTCAGAGTGTCTCAAGCTTTGTTATGATGGGGACCCCTAATGCCATGCCCTGCAGTACTCAAGGAATTATGTGGTGCTGTCATTTGAACCAGCATGCCCCTGTCTACTGTTTATCTCTTCCAGGCCCAGTCTTATTATTAAAAAAATTTATATAGCAGTTTTTGTGCTGGAGAGGAAGCTCTAGTAATCGAGCTTATCATGTCTGGCATGAGATGGTTTCTATTCAACCCCCACTAATGCATGATTCCCCCAAGCACCACTGTGGGTGGCTATTATTACCAAACAGCAATTACTTGTGCTTGAGTATCTTCTAAAGAATACTCTGGCCATGTCTGCTTTTCTTTCTGCTAAATTCAAGTCTATTTCACCCTCTTTGTATCTCTCACACTTACCACCTTGCGGGAAACACCACCCACAATGATTTTTTTTGACTGAATTAATGAGCAAAGGATAGTAAACCACTGCTTCTTCCTACTTTCTTTTTCATCACAGAAGAATGAAAAAGGAGCGAGAATTCTGCCATGGTATATGATTACTCTCTGGGGGTTGTCTGACCACAGCAATTAAGAATTCACAAAGATGATTAATCTCACTTGGCTGTGCTAGTAAAATAACTTTGATAGGCTCATTGAACGGGAATTTCCCTAATGGGTCATAGAAGCCATCTCTCTGCTTTTGGGCAGGTGGTTCTAATATAATATAGAAATGTTAGCTGTGTACTATTTCTAATAAATCTCCCAAAGAGAGCATTTCTTATCTTCCCCGGTGCTCATATATAATCATTTAGTGACCTCTATCTCTTAAATAGGAACTTCATTGGGTAGTTTTAAAGGTATTAAAGATTTAGGTGAGGTACAATGAAAATGAATGTCAGACTTTGGAATGAATTTTCATTTAAGTAGCTATCCTTTCTAGTTGAAAGATTATTTGAAAATAAAACCGGGTAAGTATCAGTCCTGCTGCTTAATTGCAACCCTATCTAATTAGGATAGATAGAATGGATACACAAATTGGTGGTTCTTCAGATTTTTATTGAGTACCTTCTGGGTAGGAGGTTTCATACTGTGAATTGGAGCTAGTGGTGCCAGTGAGCCCTGACCTCTTGGAGCTTATAGTCCAATATTACAGCTAGATTTCGAACACTTCTATAGTAAGAAGGAGGACTGAAAGATTTTTTCTTTTTTTAAAATTTTTTTACATTTAATATTCAAACACCAATACCACCACCATTACACCTTCCCACCACCATATTTTGTTATGTTTCCATCCCAAACCCACTGAAAATGCTACAAAAAGTTTCCTTAGAGGAAAGAGTGTGAAGATTGTTGTATTTCACCCAGGGGCATTAAGCCCTTCTATAAGAGATCACTAACATATTGTTAAAGGTTGAGCCTGTGTGCTAATATATATATCTGTAAAAAATATTTTTAATATTGATAAAGGTTTTAAGAGGTTTTAGGGTAACCTCTAGGATTGGTTACCTCTTACTTTGAACCCCCTCAAATGTAGTGCAGTACTCTTGGACTATGGGTAGGGTGTGTGGTATGAAGTGTAGTGTGGCCACATTTGTGGATGCGTGGTCCAGGAATAGGTTCACTTTAGGTGAGGCTTGGCCCAGTGTGTGGAGAATGTGTGGAGAATGGCAGTGGTTGAGTTCAGGAGTTTTATGGCTGCTGGGGTTGGGTCCCTTGGGGTTGGGAGGGGTCTCACCTGCCCCCTTCCGGGGCATCACGAATGAAATAGCTTGGTGTGGGGTCCAGTGGCATAGTTATTGTGTTATATTATTCTCCCTTCCCAGAGAGAAGGACATGTGACTCTGGATGGTGGCTGATGACGAGATTATCTGGCCGAGGACCGAAAGACTTATAAATCTTGGTCAAGGAACTCTTTCTGGGACTCCGAACTTTAACAAATAGAAAAGGGTTAAGTTCATTTATATGAGAAGGGAGAAATAGGCCAGGGTCAGGTCATACCAAGTCTGGCACGGTCCGTGTGGTGACTTTTGATTGCTTCTACTTGGTTAAACTGTATCATGTTTCCAGAATGTCCTACCATATGTAGTTTCTGGTTAGTGTAGGCTGTCAGGGACATTTTGGGTGAAGATTTGGATAGTAGAAGTGATAAATGCCCTATATTTTTTCTTTATATTAACTTCTACCATCCAACCAAGCCTTTATGTCTTGGAGGATAATGACAATTGACAATATAAATGTGCTATAGTGATTATTTCACTTTCCTTGGCTTTGTGTATGGACCTCTGGAAATGGCATTAATATTCATGATCATGTAGACATTTGTTCATCTCAGTTTTCTATTTTACCTATTATTTTCTAAATTACCTATTAAGTTTGCATTTAAACCATAACCTGAATGTGGGATACAAAATATCCCATTGCTAGTCTCTAGAGCCATAATTTTCTCTCTGGTTAACAATTCAGAGTGGCCTAAATGTGTCTATTTGTTTATTCAACCAATAGTTTGTTCCTTTTTTCTTCCAGGCAACAAGAAAAATATTGATGATTTTAAACTCAACAAATTGGAGTAGTTCTATGCTATGGGAACTTACATTTTATTTTGTTTATTGGTTTATTTATTGGCAATTAAACTTTTATTATTAAAATTTTTAATGTAAATTTTTTAGTTATTTAAAATTTTTTATGAATCACTGTGAGATGGATCTTTACAAAGCTGTTCATGATTAGGTTTCAATCATACAGCATTCTAACACCTATCCCTCCACCAGTGTACATTTCTCAGCACCAGTGTGACCTCTATTTCCCTCCATCATCCCCCCACCCCTCACCCTTAGCCTGCCTCTATGGGAGGCACTTCTCTCTCTCTCTCTCTCTCTCTTTCTCTCTCTCTCTCTTTTCCCCTTTTGGAATTGTGGTTTTAAAATACAGATACTGAAAGGTTATCAGGAATATCCATTTACCTACTTTTAGCACTAAGTTCTTGTCCAACATGGTCATTTCCAGCTATTATTGTCATTCTGGAGAACTTATATTTCAGTGAGATTATTATGCAGTTTTAATTCAGAAGGGTAAGTGCTATATGAATATGCAGGAAGAAAACCTCACCCAATCTTAGGGATCAGGAAGACTTGCTGAAGATAGATGAGGGAGAGTTTGTAGAAAGGAAAGAGAGAAAGAAGCATCTTTGTAAAGCAAGAGTAAAGGAGGAGTTTTATTCCTCTCTCTCTCTCTCTCTCTCTCTCTCTCTCCCAGGTAGATTCAAAGACAACCAAAGAAAGGTGAAGTATTGACTTTGTTTCTAATTTGAGGCATATTTTGGATAGGTCCTACCAATAGACTGGGTTGGAATTTGTCTTCAGATGGGTGTGTGTGAGTGTGTGGGTGCATACATGCATGCCAGTGTTTACCTTCTTCCTCATTTTTTTGCATATTGTCCCTTAGTGTCTCTAGACCATAGAAAAGGTCCTCATAAAGATTCTGGGTCTGGAACCAAACACCCGTTGCTTTCTTTCTTCTTATCTTTTAATCTTCTTTTCCTTTTTAAAAAATGATTTATAATTCTATAATCAAAACACCCATTGCTTTCTTTCTATTCCAAGTGCCCGAGGATTCTATAAGGGAGACAACAATTAAAAACACAAGGGGAAATTGATCTATGTTTTTAGGCACTGTTATACATAGAAGTAAGTATGCTTGAACATGACAATGAAAAAAACTGGCTCCAGAGGTAAGTATGCCACTGTGATTGACCAGAACATGGAGGACGTTTTTTGTATGGATGTAGTAGAAAGCTGCCTGGAATAGATTTCCTGGGAATTCCAAGAGACGCTCAGGTGTTTTTGATGCAGAGGTCTGCTGAGCAGCACGATTTAAAAAAAAAGGCGCTTAAAAAAGGGATCATTCAACTTAAAATGTGAAGCTTAATTTATTTTTTCCCCCCAAAGCTCCACAAAATTGGTTTGCATTCTCTTTTTGGCTCTTGGGGAAGCCATTTCCACCTGAGGACGTAGTGAGTGCACATTGGCAAATCACAGGCGGGGTGAGAGAGAATGAAATTGAAGTGTCAGCAGTTTGCAGAAGGAGAGCTGTTCCCTGTCCCCCTCCCAGCTCTGTTATTACCTTATTCAATTTGCACTTTATTTTTGAAGCACATGTACAGAAATAAGCAAATTATTAATTCAAGCTTGTCTTCAATTTTGTGCTTGGCCTGCAACCCCCTCACGTGGCTTCCGGTTCCCCAGGCGGCCTGCTGAGGGCTTGGCAATAGGCTGAGGCGGGCAGATTCATTATTCACTATGAGCTGCAAGCGATTTGATATTTCACGTGAGCATGTGGCGGAGGGGAAGGGGAGTGGGGGAGGGTCACGGCGGGGCTCGGGGTCTGGGAGGCGTCCACTGTTCCCATGCTGAGTCGGTCAGCTCACCCTGCATGAGCCCTGCTCCTGCGTTTCAAGGATAAAGATTGTTCCATAAAGAAGGGGGCTCCGACCAGGTGTGTTCATCTCTGCGATGTGCCCTATTTCTCTGTGTAGCAGAGCCAGTTTGGAGCCTGGCCATATGCTCAGCATCCTGGGGACTTTGCTTTCTGGAGCACGGGAGGAACAGCAGAGGGCAGAGTCCCGGGCAGAGAACCTGTACATGGTGGAGATGGGCCCATAGCCCCAAGCTCCTGAGATTCCGGAAGCATTGGTAGATGGGGGTACGCAGGATCTGTCAGTGCCACCGCCACATCATGGTCGTCCACACTCAGAAAGACCTGAGGACTGTACACTCCACTCTCAGAGAAACATTTCCCTCACTGCCCTACCTTTCTCACACGAGTAAAAATGTCTTTTCCTCTGCTTCCACACCTTGAATATATTAGATCTTTATGTGCATGTAGACTTTTAGGAGGGAAAGGTTATTGCAATGCACTACTTTTCATGTTTCCACCCCCCCCACACACACACCCTCGTTTGAAAACGTGGGTTTGGAGGGTGATTTGTTGGGGGGCACATAGCTAGTTAGATGCAGACCGTGACCTGTCTCCAGAGAGCTGGGAGTGCTCTCTCTGTGTAGAGAGCAAGGACCCAGAGCAGCGCCTGGAACATGGTGAGAGATCAGTTTATGTCTGGTGAGAGAAAAGGTTCAGACTCCTTCCAAATGCTTTCCCCACAACATATTCATCTTCAAAACCTTTTCCATAAAGTCAGCAAAGGGTCTGACTCTGAGAAATGTCTTCTTGAGACTGGAAAAAACAAAAACAAAAACAAAAAACTATGGCAGCTTTTGGGGTTCTGGAGGGAGAATGTATGTCCCTCCCTCCCCTTTCCTGGTGCTGTGTAGAGGATGGTTCTGGTCTTTCAAGGTTGAGCTATTAAGGGAGGAATATCACTGGTTGCCTGGGGATGTATTTGGAATAAACAATGGACATGCTGATATTGTATCATCAGGAAAAACAAAAATTTGAAAAAGGTCTGGGAGGCCCTCGCCTCAGTCACTTGAAATGGTAAAATGGTTTCCTTCAGCAGCAAACCTGCTGCTGATTGCCTCTGCTGCTTTTCTGCCTCATTTTGCTTGCAGCGGACTAAAGCGCCTAGTTAATTGGCAGACAAGGACACTTGGGGCACACACAGAGTGCCGCTAAGGAGGGCAGGAGATAATGGTGTTTTAGCTGAGTTGCTGGGGCAAATTAGCCCAATGCCCTACTAGGGTAAAAAAATAGTGAAGTTGGAAACAAGAAGACTTAAAAATCAATTTTCCTTGGAGCAGTGTTAAGGAGCTCCTAAACTCTCATTCTGTATTTAATTTTGCTCTCAGCTCTCTCTCTCTCTCTCTCTCTCTCTCTCTCTCTCTCTCTCTCTCTCTCTCTCTCACACACACACACACACACACACACACACACACACTGCGTTTATTGTCTCACTCAAGGTACAGTATAAGGCTTGGGTTTTCCCAGAGTGGTTGAAAGAGCCTTGGAATTCTCAGATCCTTACAGGGCATCTGTTAGATCATGCTATTTTCTTTGGAACAGTAAGATGCTCTGTCCTTTTCTCTTTCCTTCTCTCAGTCCAGAATACAGGGCATATATTCATGTACACCTTGAGTATGAGGCAGGTCTGAGAGAGTGGCAGATTTCTGTTAATCCAGACCTTAAAAGGCTTTGCAAAGCTGTGAAATGACAGTTATTCTTATAAGAGTTTGCTGTGTTCTGCAATATGTTGTCATTTACTGTAAAATAAGTTTTTATATGAACATATAGTAGATTTGTTACTATGATTTCAGAAGGAATCAAAAGCATTTTTACATAAACAAAGGTTTTGGAGTCCTTTATACTTTCAAAAGTGTAGAGCAGCTTTGAGACTGGACATTTAAGAATTTTCAGCCTCAAGATCAAGGATACTTTTTTCCTCTTTCTAACAGATGCTGGGGTATACGTCAAGTGAAGGTTTTTCCTTTCAAAACAGTCACTTTGAAATCCTATATTCCTAGTGTAGTGACATCATTGCTCAGTCCCTTATTAAATCTCCCCTTGGGGGGGGGAGGCACCTTATTGGCCAGTTTTGAGCTTCCTAGAAAAATCAGTTTTATGATTTTATATTCATGGCTTTTTTTTGGGATCCAGAATCCATGATCCCTGTGGTTCACTTACATTGCTAATCAAATCAGGCTTTCAATGACTTTAGACTCTTTACAACAACAAAATCCATCACTCAAAGGACCACCATCTGCAACTAATAAAGATCTATCAGGAGGATATGCCTGGTTCAAAATGCAGCTCCTCAAAAGGTGTTAGAAAATGCTTTGATAATAGGAGTATCTTGGGAATGTGTAGCTTTCAAGGGCTGTGCTTACAGGGATAACTTTCTTTTATTTTTTTCTTTTTGGGTCACACCTGGCGATGCACAGGGGTTAGTCCTGGCTCTGCACTCAGGAATCACCCCTGGCCGTGCTAAGGGGACCATATGGGATGCTGGGATTTGAACCCGGGTCGGCCAAGTGCAAGGCAAACGCCCCACCCGCTGTGCTATCGCTCCAGCCCCCATTCATTGAGACTATTTTAAGTCTTTGTATATTGCTTAAAAACTGGTATCATAATTTTAAAATTTGTTTTAAAGCTCTATCTTAAGACTCAAAGTTACACAAAACACACCGAGTTTGTATTTTCAAACAGTACTTATTCTATACTATTATGAAATATTAGAAGCTGTCAACTATTATTTGACTGGGTAATAAATCCATGTTGTTTTTAGTGTTCTGTGAGAATATAGAGGCAGTAATTCTATTTTCGGGGTGGGTCAGGGTAGGAGGTACTCACACCTGACTGTATTCTTGTTTGTGTGCTTGGAGGTCACTTCTGGACATGCTCAGGGGGCCATGTGGTGCTGGGGATTGGACTCTGGCCTACTGCATACAAAGTGTGAGTCAGCCTATGGAACTCTTTCTTGCCCAAGATGCAGTAATTCTGCCTTATCTACGGAGAGAAAACACCAAGACTCTAGTGGATGCTTGGCACCATGAGAAGTGCTAAACCATCCAAATAATATGTTTATCTGTATGCTCACAGACACATGATAAAGTTTAATAACTAAGTTAGGCATGATTAGAGATTAAAAAGAATTACAATAACAGAAAAATAATTATAACAAAGTACTTCAATGAAAGATATATAAATGTGATATTAATTTTTTGTTTTGGGGGCTACACCCAGTGATACTCAAGGGTTACTCTTGACTGCACACAGGAATTACTGCTGGAGGTACTTGGGGACCATCTGGGATGCCAGGGATCAAACCCAGGTCAGTTATGTGCAAGGCAAGTGCTCTATCTGCTGTACTATCTCTTCAGCCCCAAATGTGGTATTTTTCTTTTAAAATATCTAACTATGCATTATATTTTCAGATCACAGTGGACTATGGTGATAGAAACAGTGGAAAGCAAACTGCAGCTAGGGCAAGCCTGTGTTCAGGTAAGTTACTTTCTCCACTGTGGTCTCATCAATCCTCCATGGGATAGGAAACCTTTGAGTGCTATATTGATTTGTTTTTTGTTTGTGGTGTTGATGGCTGCCAAGACAATATTCCACAATGCATGGGAGACCATGTTGTGTTAGGGATGGAACCCTGGGCCCTATGCCAGCGAGACGTACATTGCAGTCCATTGACTATCTCCCCAGCCTCGATGATGCCACTTTTAAATGAATATATTACTTGTTCTGTGTTCTGGAGAGACTTACTGGTGATAATATTTTTAGAAAATTTCTAGAATAATTTCGTGCTTATAACCCTTTAAGACAGAGAAGTCTCAGGTTACGATCACTGTTTTCTAGACCAGTAGCATCTTTACCAGGTAAATTGCCGATGGCAGTGTTGTGTTTGTTCCAGTTAGAACTTAAAGAAAATAAATGCAGAGTTATTCTGAACACTGCACGATTATTTTTCCTGTTTTCTAGAGAGAGATTGGGGGTATTGATCCAGCTGAGCTCTGAGGTTTTTTGCTTGTTTATCAATATGAGTTAAGCAGAAAACATGTAGAAGATGCAGAGTTTGGTGAATTAGCAAGAACAGAGGTAAGTCTCAGAAAATTCAGGGACAGGCAGACTTCTGCATTTATAAGTTGGGCCAGGTTCATATCACTAATGCTGACACTTTTTAGAAAAAATGAGAAATTACACAGGTTGCTATATTATAAACTGTCTTTCCCATCAATTGCCCTGTGTCACTTTACCCCTTCTGTTGCAGTCTCTGCCACATACCATTTACTTAGCAGTATCGATGTATCATGTGTTTGATGACCATAATAAAAAAAAACTGACCATATCTTCCAATATTTATTTTGCTAAAAACATTGTATCATTGCATTGTATTCATGTCATATAATATACAAATATGTTGTCTTACTTTTTTGAATTTTTTTTCCCTTCCCAGATTATTTTGTTTCATGAGTGAAGGTTGCCCACTTGCTAGCAGTTATTTTACATTTTATTTGTAGTTCTGGAGTATAGTAGTATTGCTGGAATGCACTCAGGCATATGGAGTGATGCTGGAGATAGAACTCACAGCTTCATGCTTCCAAGGCCAGTGATGAGCTATCTTTGGTGCCAAATGTTTTATATTCTTGTGTATGATTATTATTTTTGTCACTTCCAAGTAACACAAAGAAGCTCAAGCAAAGCACTTGTCTGTAACCAAAGATTAATGATGAAGCCGAGATGCAAAGTTTAACTCCTGAACACAAATTTGTTGTCCATCAAGCCCCCTCACACGTGTGAAATCTTTTACACATCCAGTGAAAGATTCAGTTGTAATGGTGACTTTTCTTTTTTAAGTGGGATAGTGTAATTGGTCCTTTGAAAAATATATTGTGGTCTGGAGAGATAGTACAGAAGTTAAGTTCCTTGGTTCACAAGTAGAAGATCCTGGTTTGATCCACTGTACCTCATATGGACTTCAGAGCACCACCAGGAGTCAGTCCTGAGTGCAGAACCAAGAATAACTCCTAAGCATTACTGGTTTTGGTCCCAACACTCCTTCAAAATAACTTAAGAAACTATTCTGGCATCTATGTATACCTCAAATATTCTGCTTCATGATATTAAATGAGTAAGCAGTGATTAGGGTGTGAAGAGCCTAGATATTTCCTTGGAGGAAAATTCAAGTTGGGTTTGAAAAGTGAGGTAGTAGCTTAAGATTATTATTTTATAATATATTATTCATCCATGGGTTTCATCATTGATCAGAAGGACTTGGGCCCCTCAGGAGCAGCGCTGGGGAGTGGGTCTTCCAAATGCCACATGTCCTGCACCCCACCTCGGGGCAGGGATTCGGTGCTGGGCTCTTCCCTGTTCACTCGCCGTTACTGAGAGAATCCTGGTTAGTTTCTTTTCCTCTGCTGACTAATATGCTTATAATAAAATTATAAACTAATTTTAAACTAATAAAATTCAGTGGATTGTCACATCTGATCTGAGGCCGCGACCACTTAACGGTTTCACGCCCTCTTGAACTCTCTCTTCAAAGTTCCTTTCAACTTTCCATTATGGTACTTTTAGATGTAGTTTTTTTTTTTATTTGAACATAGATACATTTTTTTTTTATTTTATTGAATCACCATGTAGAAAGTTACAAAGTTTTCAGGTTTAAGTCTCAGTTATACAATGCTCAAACACCCATCCCTTCACCAGTGCACATATTCCACTACCAAGAATTACAGTACAGCTCCACCCTGCCCCCCCATCCTCAGCCCCCCACCCCGCCTGTGTAACTGATAAATTTCACTTTACTTTCACTTTACTTTGATTACATTCAATATTTCAACACAAAACTCACTATTATTGTTTGGAGTTTCTCCCCTCTAAAGTCGGGCCTGCATTTGATAATTTGTTTTCCATTGCTGAGAATGAAGAGATATGAGGTCGAGTGGCCGCACGGTTTTGGATTTCTGTATTTTAGTATTTTAGTAACTAAGTCCAGAGAAATATCTGCCAGAAATTGCATCATTGCAAATTTGTACTTCTCAGCTATTTTATATTCCAAATATGAGTGCAATTTTTCTGTCTGTCTCTTTCTTTCTGACTCATTTCACTTAACATGATACTTTCCATGTTGATCCACTGATATGCAAATTTCATGACTTCATGTTTTCTGATAGCTACATAGTATTTAGATGGAGTTTACCACCTGCTTTGGGCTGCATTCCCAAGCAACCTGACTTCGGGAAGACCCAGAGTGAGAGAAGGAATCCAGAGTTCTGACCTCTACCGACAATCAAGAATCAGGGACACTGTCTCATTTGCCAAAGCATTGAAAACAGATGGGCCGGACATGTAATGTGATTTGGAAACGACTTCTGGACTGATTGGATCCCACAGGACATCAAAAGAATGCCTGGACACCCACCTACGAGATGGTCAGACTTCTTCCCCTAGACCCTGAACGAATGGTTTGAGGCTCTTCATGTTCCTGGAGCAAGCAGACACCATTGGGCTACACTAGCACGCAACAGGTTCGAATGGAGACGTTATTGGTGTCTGCTCGAGCAAATCGATGAGCAATGGGATGACAAGAGTTACAAGTGATATTATTCATTATTAAAATTAATTCACTTATGCACTATATTAGTTTATGTGGGGTTAAACTATGTGGGGTTATGTGGGATTAAAATAATAAATTATATTATATAATTTATTATTATCATAATAAATTACCAAAAATTATTGGCTTAAAGACATAAAATTATAATCTTTTGTTAAAAGTCTGATTTAGGTTGCACTAATCAAAAATCAAAGTGTCAATAGGGCTGTGTTCTTTTAGAGATAAATTTGTTTTCTTGCCATTTTCAATATCTATAGGTTGCTTGCTTTTCTTGACTTGTGGTCCCCTTCCCTCATCTTCAAAGTCAGCAACATTGCATCTCTCAACCCATCTTCTATAATCACATTTCTGTCTGATTGACTTGGGTGAGAAATTTTTAAAAAATAAATTGAATTATATTTGGCCTACTTTGACAAGTTATAATAAGTAGCCTCCTCATCTTTTTTTTTTAATTGAGTCACTGTGAGATACAGCTACAAAGCTTTCATGTTTGAGTTTCAGTCATACAATGATTGAACACCTATCCTTCCACCAGTGTATTTTTTCCACTACCAATGTACCCAGAATCCCTTCAGCCCCCTCCCGCCTCTCCCCACCTTCATAGCAGATAATTTCCTTTTTACTCTCCACTTTGCAAGCCTCCTTATCTTACCTTTAATCACATCTGCAAATTTCTCTTTGCCATATAGATAACATATTCATAGATCTAGAGATGTGGACATGGGCATCTTTGAGTGCCCATTATTCTAACTACATCATGTATAAAACCTGGTTAAGCATGTCATATACCCATGAGTGGAATGTACAAGTCTGTCCTCATGGTGCCAACACAAACCAAGTTAGATGCTGAACAAGTGACTTTGTTCAATGAATTAAGATTACAGAGACTCAGTGTTTGCTGAGAAAATTTTTTTGTTTTGTTTTGTTTTGGAATTCATTTGGAGATGCTCAGGGGTTATTCCTGGATTTTCACTCAGAAAATACATTTGGTGGTGCTGGGGGACCAAATGGAATGCCAGGGACCAAACCTGGGTTGGCCACATGCAAGGCAAACACCCTACCAGCTGTATATTGCCGTGGCCTGAGAAATTTTTTTTTTAAAGAATTTTATTTTATTGAGTCACCATGTGGAAAATTACAATGCTTTCAGGCTTAAGTCTCAGTTATACAATGCTGGAACAACCATCCCTTCACCAGTGCCCATATCCCACCACCAAAAAAAAAAAACCCAAACAGCACACCTCCCATCCCAACCCCCCCCCCCGCGCACTTCCCCACCATGTAACTGATAAATTTCACTTTACTTTTTATTTACTATGGTTACATTCAATATTTAAACATAAACCTCACTATTATTGTTAGGAGTACCCCACTAGTCAGACCTGTTGTGAAGAGATATGAGGTCGCGGCCTCACGGTTTTGGATTTCTGTACTTTAGCAACTAAGTCCAGGGAGATTTCTTCCAGATATTGGATCGTTGCAAGCTTGTAAACCCCATCTGTGGTTGTCATAATATGGCAGTCACCACGCCCTTCACCCCCGGCAAGGAAGAGGCGAAATACCTTTCCCCTCCTGGGCGGGCATGGGGCCGCGGCTTAATTCTCAGTCTGGAGACATTCTGTGAGGAGCTGCCCATGCCGAAAAATTTAGCTGGCGTCTGGAGTCATGCTCATGCAGCTGCAGAGAGGCCGCACACACGTGCGGCCCCCGGGATCACATCTTGGCGGTGGGAGGAGAAAATATTTTTTAAATGAATGAATTCTGTATTTTCAGAGAAGTTTTAGGTTTACATGAAATTTGTACAGGGAATTTGTATAAACATTATTTTTCCCTCTTCCCCATATTATTGATAATCTTGCATTTTGTGTATATTTGTGTGATATATTTCTTACAGCTGATGAGCCAGCATTGATATTTTCTTTAAAGACCATAGCCGACATTAAATTTTTATCTTTGTGTTATCTTTTATCATAACGCCAAGTATCTACCATGATAGTATCATACAGGGTGATCTCATTGCCCTAATAACATTACGTGCTCATAAGGGTCTTCCTGCCTTCCTGCTATCCAACCTCTAGAAACCCCTGATCTTTTTATTATCTCTCTAGATCGAACATTCCCAGAATGTTGTATAGTTAGAATGATAGCTATATCTTTATCTGTACCTATATATGTCTATTTTTATATATATCTGTTATATCTCTTTAAATTTTTTTTGTTAGTGAATCACTGTGAGGTACAGTTACAAACTTACAAACTTTCATGCTTTCATTTCAGTCATACAGTGATCGAGTAACTAATATATAATCTCTTAAAAATGGTTTCTTTTTGGCACTGGAGAGATAGTATAGCAAGTAAGACACTTGCCTTGCATGTGCCTGCCATAGTTTCTATCCCTGGCACTCCAGGACTGATCTCTGAGCGCAGAGCCAGGACTAATCCTTCAGCACAGCCAGTCTTGCCCCCAAACAAACAAACAAACAAACAAACAAACCAGCAAACAAACAGAATGGTTTCTTTCCCTTAATAATTTGCAGTTAAATTTCTTATATTTTTTTCATGGCTCAATAATTCTTTGAAATGCTGAATACATATCCTTGCATGGATATACCATAGGCTGTACTAAAAGAAATCTTGGTTTTTGATATTGTTTATATTTACATGTTAATGACATTTTCCTGGAGATTTTGGTTTATACATATCAAAGTCCTTAAGTCACTTATGTAAATATTTAGAAATGCAATTGCTAGTTCACATAGTAAGTGTACAGATTGCATTTTGTAAGAAATAGCAAAAAATTACTGGTTTTAAACTAAGAACCTCAGAGTGATGGGAAACGTTGAGTTTGTAAGTGTTTCAAATCTGCCTCTAAAATTTAGACTGGAGAAGTTCTGATTTTGTGAGCTTTATACATTGTGGTTCTGACTTGGATTGCATTTATAAAGGATTTTGCTGCTAAAGAACAGTTTGTAAGTTTTTGAAAAACTTAATTCCCATTAAAAAAGTCTGTTCCTTGCACCTTTTCTCACTCCTGACCTTGATTGGTAGTTTGCCAGGCTCTTCAAGAGGGACAAAGGAATTGAAGCTACGGAGAGCATCTCGCCTGCATGGCAGAGCCTGGCAAGCTACCCGTGGTGTATTCTATATGCCAAAAACAGTAACAACAAGTCTCACAATGGAGATGTTACTGGTGCCACTTGAGCAAATCGATGAACAATGGGATGACAATGCTATAGTGACCTTGATTGGGAAGTCAAAAGGTGCATTGCATTTTAAGAGGGCTAATGAGAAGGTCTTTGAATGTTATACTGCGAAAGACCAGGTGTTAGTCATGCTATTAAGAAGCAGGCACACTTTCTCTCCTAGAAAAAGATAGCATTGCAGTCTGAAAACAGTGAAATTTTTGTCCTAACAATAACATATGAATGTGCTCTGCAGCAGAACATAACTCCCTAAGGGCTTGCAACTATGCAGCTATTTGTCTAGATAAATACACCACACACCACGCACCACATCATACACTCCACTGATGACTGATATGCACAGCTTTAATTGACTCCTTTATGCCGCTTCAAAGGTTGTGTCTTAGTAGTTTTTTGGGGGGGAGGGGTTTAATACAGGTTTGAATTCCAGTTTTTTCTAGTAACTTCCTATATGACCTTGGAAAAATTATTTTTTTCTAAGTTTCCTCATCCACAACATGAAAATGATTAGTTCTATCTACCTTGTTGAGTTGCTTTATATGAACAAATAAGAGAAATAAGTAAAATCTTGGTCCTTAGCACATTCTAAGTTCTCTGTAAATGCCAGGCACCTAGAATTTGCTCTTAAATTCACATATTTTGGTGAAAGGGATCATATCTTCCTAAATGAGATCTCTGACGTATCACTTAGTAGGATAGTACTTAATAGAATTTATATTACCCCACTCATGAATTCCGTTCAGGCTGACACCGAATTTATTAAACCCTCATCCTTATCCTCCCATATTTCCATCTCAGTCCTTCTCTTTCCATCTTAGTCCTTTCCAGGTTTCAGTTCCATTCCTGACTCTGGGCTGATGGTTACCAGGAGTTCAAGGACATGTGTTCACCTATCTGGTTCATTGATACTGCATCTGGTCTTATTCTAAGTTGGAATCCTCAGTTCTTCTATAGCTGGTCTCCACCATGTATGCCTCTTCCCAGATATTAGAAGAGTCTCCCAACCAGTGTTCTATTTCCAAAATTTAGCTTCTGAATTGTTTTCCTTATAGCTCAGTCATCAAAAACCTGCCCTTTGCCAACTGTCTGTACTCTTGGACCTCTAGGAATGCCCCTTATTTGGCTGTAAGCTGATGCCCCATCATGCCCTGCTCCAAATGGCAACACCATTTGGCACTTGTGTAGTGGTTGTGTTTCTTTTCCTGAATTGGACAAGACTTTAGCTTGTAAGGTTTTCATCTCTCTTAGTCCAACTCCATTTTTTAATTCCCAGACTTTTATGCATCTTGTAATCTCTCTGCTGGTTCCTGGTTTTGACTTTTGCCTAGTCTGGCCTTTTCCTACGTGGACAGAGGACAGGGTTTGTTACTAAAACCTGAACTTCTGAGTGTATGAATCTGATGGTACAAAAGTAGTACTTGGATATATCAAAGACACTAATTTTGATATAAGTTTGATGTAAGAAATTAATTATTCAGAACTTTGACAGGAAATAGATGGTATATTTACAGTGAGTAATTGAAAATATATCGATAGGCTATTTGTAAGTGTGTAGTGAGAATTTGAAAGAAGTCACAAAGCATAGTGCAGAACTACTGGGCTAAACTCAGCAGATGGATATAAACCAATAGATCTGGTGTAGCTGGGAGAAGGTGGAAAGAGTTGGGAGTGTGTGTCTCTCTCTAGAGAGAAGCAGCGTATATATTGTGGGCATAAACTTAAAGAGTTTGCTTTCTGACAATAGGGCTAAGAGCAAGTACTAGGGCCTTCAGTGAAGGTGTGGAGTCAACTCAAGCACCCTGCTGGGATTATCTATAAAATAAATGTCTCTATCTCATTTTCCTTCCCTCTGATTTGCTGATATTTACATTGCTTGAATCCACCTGGAAACTTAAGAGCAAGGGAACTCATCAATTTAATTCACATAAATTACTTATAACAGTGAGAAATGTGGATAGAGGATTCCATACAGCCAATCAGAACAAGTTGTTACTAAGGGATGCATGATACCTGACCAAGTTCTCTCTGAAGATGTGGGATGATTTTATCTTTGTTAATATTAAGGACATTCTGTACCTTCTCAGTAACCTTATAATTGATTATAAATTGTTTCTGATAGCTGACTACAATTCAGGCAGAATTGTATGCAACAGCAAATACAGAACTTTAGCAATTATAACAATGTTGTTTCTATCCTATAATTTTTGTGATAGATCAATGACACCTTGGAAATGATGCTTTGAGGATAAGAAGAGAACTTCATTTAGGATTGTTAGTAAATTCTTTCGTATGAATTATACTATTAAAATTATTTCTTTAACTTCTATAGCTCTTAATTTTATGCTATTATAAGTATGAAAACTAGATTCATAAATTCAAGGTGTGCTACTTGAAAAAGAATAAAATGGATCCACGAAATCTAAGCTTTTGAGATAAGTGAGTGAGGGTGTTATTCATACCAACATTATTCCTTGCTTCTCCAAGTAATTGAATATATGTGTCCTTGGAGTAGCAGAATCACAGTAATTGAAAATGAAATATGACTTCATTTACCAGAATGTAATTTTCAAGGATGTATCTTTCACTAGAGAAAGGTAGATTGATATTAATAATGCTCATAATAATGAATAATATTTAGGGTTAATAATAACTCATTAGACTATGGATGGAAGGGTCTCGAGGGTATATGGTATATTTACTCAGATAATGACTGAATGCCCTCTTTTATAACCCCTAAAGGGTCATGCAAGCTATGCTTAACCACCTTTCGCTATGTAGTAGCCCACTGATATTATTTCTTTCAACAAACAGCAGTTGTTATGGTTGAGATAAACATCATCTTAATCTATCATAATAATGTAGCTAATTACATTATAATTGTCTATTATTGAGATAGGAATTGACTAGTGGTATAAAAATAATCAATCAGATAAATTATCAGAACTCTAATTTGCATCAGATAGTTTTATTTGGAAGATGATTAAATGGAGTTGCTAAATGGAAAAAAACACTGAAAGAGACTTTGAGAGAGGGTCTGTCTGCATTTCACAATATACGAATAAATTGATACCCATTCTATAGATGTCAGAGAGTTGGTGGGAAGAAACTTTAATTCCAAGTGCCCTCCTGTAGGTTAGGTTTTCTTTAAAGAAACTTACAAAGAGCAAAGAGTAAATGAGAGAAAGTCATCACGCTGGGGTGAATGGACTTGGCAGAATATCCTTCTGTTATTTGATGTCATTATGAGGCTTCCTCTTAACATGGGAGAAATGCAACTGAACACTGCTTAACATTGGACTAACATTAAATTTGTTAGATTGGGTTTAAGAGATGGTCAGGGTTCACTCTCGTTGTTAGAGGAAGAAAGGAAAGGCCTTTATGTGTACCTATAAATCCTGCCTTCTACCATAGCTTAATGGAATGAAGAAGTTAAAACCAGCCAATATCATTTTCTTACTGGATACAATTAGCTAATCAAACGTGTCAGTTTGGTAGATTCTGCTGCTGTAATTGAAGCTAGCTGTTTGGAAAAAAATATCATGATGGTTATTGTAACCAGTATTAGAATTTTCATCTTTTCTTTTAATTAATCCCCCCTCAAGCTTCCATTCTAGCTTCTCAAAGGCAGGCCCGTGCTGGGAGTAGGAGCTTAGGTAGTGGATCATGTAGCGATCCCCAGTAGCCAACAGTTTGATGGTCTCCAGCCAGGCAGCCTTAAAAGTGCTGGCAGATTGCTAGGCTGTCCTCCAGAGAGTCTAGCCAATGGAATAGATTCCCCAATCTGTGTTTTCTAACAAGTTTCCCATATATTTCTGAAAGTTCTCTAGGTTCAGGTGCTAATGATCAAAGACTTTGTTTCCAGGCTCTTGAAATTCCCATTAACAGCCCCTTCCCTGGACTTTAAAATCCTAAAAATATAAGTGTTCAGGCTCAAAAAGTTTAGGTTAGGGGGAATATCAAAGAGAAACTCGACCCATTTGAAATATGTGCTCAGAGACTGTTCTGGGTAAGTGAATTCAGCTTGTAACTTTTGCTATCATACTTCTGTGAGATGACAATGATAATAGTAAGTGGGATAAAGGAGTTGTTAGAATTTATATGATATTGTAATCTGTTTTCTATTTGCAATCTAAAAAAAAAGTTGGACTTTTATGTCAATTAGCCAGCAAGTCTGAACACTGGAAGGAATCCTTGGGAACTATTACTAGATTTCATTAGATGTGAGAAAATATCTGACTTTGGCAATTTTGTGGTGGAAAACTGACTGCTCCATTGTGTATATTGCAGCTTTCTTCATGTTGGAGAAAATAAAGCATATTCAGCAGACCAGAGGAAATAGGGTCCTCACTTCATGTGTTTGGGGGAAAGAAGAAAGTTCATGTATTCATGGAAATCTGAACTGCCAGGTCCCAGGCTGAGGCTATAGAGAGACACCAGTGCCTTGCCCCACCCTCTGCAGGTCTGCAGCCAACAGCCTTAGACTTCAACAGCAAACAGTTGAATGCATTCAGCTAAATGCTCTACCACCGAGCTATGCCCCCTTAAGCAGTTGGGTACATAAAATAATATTGCCATTTATACCACTTTCCTGATACTGTTTTGCTCAAGAATTAGAAAGAAGCAAGACTCCATTGTCAAGTGTTTGCAACACTTTCTAAGTTTACTTGGGGATTTCTCTCCAACCTTAAGACATTAACTTCCCCTTGAATTGTGCTTTCCCTTATTTTCTAAAGACATAGACATGTTAAACTGTGATTTACTCATTCCTGTAATGAGATGTAGTGATTATAATCCCCCTTATCTTACACTGCAGTTTTCCTTAATGGGAAATTATGTAAGAATAATAGGTAAAAAGTTCAGAATGGGGGGAAGAATAAACAGAATGCTGAATGGTAAAAGGAGACAAAATGCTGAATGGATAATAAAATATTTAGTGCTTTTCAATTAACTGTTCTCACGATTAGTACACTAGTATATTATATCATAAAAATCATGTCTATTAATTTTTTGCAGCCATTATCCTGACTGTGATTTACTCCCCTCAAATCATTAACAATGCCATTAAAAAGGTAGATGGAGATGAACGTCCTGGAGAGAGTTCAGGGATGTAATAGGATTATTGTTCAGGGTCACTGAGAGATTGAAGAGCAGCCAGTGGAGGGCAGAGGGTGGGGAGAGTAGTGCTGGGAGAGGCAGGAAGAAGGAAGAGGAAGGCACTGAGGCTCAGGGATGGACAGAGTCAAGGAAGAGTGACTTAGAGGAGGCTGTGCTATTTGATGCCTGGAAGATGCAGATTATGAAAAGCCCAGTGACTCAGAGAGCATGGGTTTTCCTGCTTGTAGAATTTCCTATACATGGGGAGAAGAAGATAAATAGGTGTGTTCATAAGAGTCCCCAGGGGCCTATTGAGGCAATGAAGTGCCAGGTTCTGGCTGGCAGCTTGAGGGCAGCATTTCCGTCTATCCAGAGAAAGGGCCGTGACTCTTCCTAAACAGTTCTCTTCTTGGGACAATGAGATATGCTGCACAACCAGAAAGTGTTAATCATGTGGACCTATGAAAGCCCAGCTCCAGAGAACTGAGTTGGTGCCAGGCATTTTGAGAAACATCTTTCTTTCATTCTCTCTACCTGTTCTGGGTGTTTGTCGTCCAGTAGTTAGTGAGATCAATATTCAAATCATCAGTCTTGGGTCTGCATTATTATTGGTTCTGCATCATTAACAGCTTGAAATATCTTTTGGCTGTACTTAAGCATAGGGATTTTATTGCTCTAGAAAGTACTTAGGAAGATTTTTATATTCTCTGTTCACTAGTACTTGAGATAAACACAAGACCATAGTAAGCATGTAATTTAAATTAGGGATGGAGAGATACCCTTTGGTTAAGGTACTTACCTGGCATATAGCTGACCCTGGTTTGATGCTTGGAACCACATATAAGTACTGCCAGAGGTCACTCTTCAACATAGACTCAGGAATAGCAATTGAGCACCACTGGATGTTACTCAAACCCTTACCCCAAAACAAAAACAAACCAAATTAACCCATATAATATATTTTAATTCAGGGTCTGAAATTATAATTTTCCATTGGAGCTAATCAGAGTGCATGCTGAGATGAGTCAATGAATTCCTTTTATCTTTATTTGTAGTACCCAAGTCATTGGTAAGGACAATTAGTCAAAAGCCTGTTCTTTTTCAGTTTTAAAGGGTGATTACCAACTGAGGTTTGGCTGTAAGACATGTCTCCAGTAAGCAAGGTGGTTTGTTACAATTTCATACCCAGAAAACTGAAGTTAACTAATCAATCAGATGAGATTTTTAATAGCTTTGTAAACTAGCGAATTGGTGCCATTTTTTCCCACTTTTTGAATCACACCGGTGATGTTAAGGGGTTACTCCTGGATCTGTACTCAGGAATTACACCTGGAAGTATTCAGGGGGCCATATGAAATACCTGGGATTGCATCCGGTTGGCGTGTGCAAGGCAAATAAATACACTACCCACTGCACTATTGCTCAAACCCTGAATTAGTGCCATTTTTAAAGTTGTATTTTATAACCAAGAAACATAACTTTTCTCATTACTGTTGATACCAGTCATAAAAATTGACATAGCTGCTCATATCTGATTTTGAAAGATCAGACTAGAACCTCAATAAATCTTAAAAACATTTAATAACTATTTATAGCACAAACTTCAGGTGTTATATTTTCTTAATTTCTATTATGAGACTAGACATTAATCTGTCTTGATTAGCACAGCTGGGTTCAATATGTATGAACATATATAATGAACACACATACATATTTTAATATGACTCTTTTAATCATAAAAATGAATATAAAGATAATGGTCCAAGTCCATGTCACTTTTGTTTATTTGCTTTTTTTTGCCACATCTGGCTGTGTTCAGGACTCACTCCTGGCTCTGTGCTCAGGGACCACTAGCCACTGTACTATATCTCTGTCCTACCCATGTCACCCTTATGATAATTTCTGTTTGCTCCAATTGAATTGAATCATGACAATTTAGTCTTGGAGTTTACCATGAATGACTTAATTGTGCTAATTTCTCATTTTTTGGTAAAATTCTTTCATCATAAACAGTAGTACAGTGATGGTTATGGTTCCCATTCTCCTAAAATAAGATTAACTGCCTCTATCTCTGGTATATATTCTATTTCTAAACAATAGACACTGATGTCCCTTTTGTATGAAGGCAGCATCTTTTAGCATAGATGTGTATAGAATATCTGATTGCTTGCTGGTTGAAATCTCATTGTGTAATGAGTAGTCATTATCAGAAACATACCAGTTGACTACATATTGATTGTTACTCCAATCCAGATGAATGTCTTGACTCAGCAGCTCTTGACTTGTTTATCCTGCTTTCCTCATAGTTGGAAGAGGTCTAGCTTAAGATCCCCTCTCTTAAAATGCATAGTCACATTTCTTTGGGCCATTGCTTGCCTAAAACTAGTTGAAACATTTTCTGGATTGTAAGACAGAGACAAGCTCACTTCCAGTTGAGAATTAATATTCTACTGGGGGGTTTTGCAAAAGGAATAATAGTGGAAGCCAGTGTTAACACCTTTTGTAATCCTTCCATTCTCTTGTTACCGCACCACAAAAGGTACACATTTCTACAGAGTTATTGGAGTGCTGCTTGGACGTTGTTTGAGTTCTGTTTACCTAGGAAACAGCTCCTGAGATGGAAATTTACCCAAAAATGCCTTATTGGGGAATATGCTTGCGGATAGGTTTAGGTAACAAAGATATTTTTATGAAGACAGTGGATATTGGGCTCTGGAGTTAGCATGACCTTTTAGACTTGTCCATAACTGGTCATCACCTTGTATCACCTATTGCTTTCGATCATCAGATGTGGGCTTCTTCCTTCTTCCTTCCTTCCTTCCTTCCTTCCTTCCTTCCTTCCTTCCTTCCTTCCTTCCTTCCTTCCTTCCTTCCTTCCTTCCTTCCTTCCTTCCTTCCTTCCTTCCTTCCTTCCTTCCTTCCTTCCTTCCTTCCTTCCTTCCTTCCTTCCTTCCTTCCTTCCTTCCTTCCCCTAGCAAACCAATTACCTTTAGCTCAGGGAAATTTTTGTAGAGGAACTTGACTGTGAGCTAGTTAGGGGTAAAAATTCTGGCCAGTAGTTGGACTGAGGATCTTTAAGGCCCTGAAGGGTGAGCTAGATGCTCAGATGAAAGAAAAGTGACATAAGTCATTTGACTAATGCTTTCAGTCTGGGGCTGGGTATGTGGCTCAGCAGCAGCAGATATTCCTTGTACATGGAAGACCTGGGTTAAGTTTTCTGCAGGAGAGAGAGATGGGAGGGAGGGAGCAAGGGAGAGAGAAAGAGAAAGAGAGAGAGGAGAGGAAAGAGAAAACATTAGAAGAACTGTGTTACTAGAACTATATTGGACATCTGAATTGTTTGATGTGTACCTGTGGCAGCAATATCAGATTTTTTGCTAGTGCAAAATATACTCCTCTGGTTCCCTATAGTGAACCTATTGTCCTTTTTTACTTATCTCAGAGCCAGAAATTACTCTAGCTAAAGTGTACTTTGAGTGGAATTGAAAGACAGATAACATAGTGGGTGCTAGGGAAATGCAAATAATGCTAGGAGGGTGACCCATGATTGACTGTTCTTGACATTATTGAGGCAGTATGTCATCTGTCATCATTATGGGTCAAGAATATGTTATAAGAAAACTTCTACTTATAGCAGACTACAGACAGAATTGCTGAGCCTTTTCTGAGAGCATGGATGTGACATGTTTTATGTTTGGAAAAGACATACTTACAACAACTCATCATTAGTTTGGAAGGTATGGTTGCATGTTTATGAAGTTATATTGGTTGAAATACAATAAACTCTTATGCTGGATCTACATCATTTAGTGATTTCAGAAAAACTCAGGAGTGCAGATTTAACAACCTGAGCTTAGCCATGACTTCATAATCACTACTTAGAAGGGTCTTCAGGGGACAGAGCAACGATACAATAGGCAGAATGATTGACTTGCATATGGCTGACCTGGGTTTGGTCCCTAGCACCATATATAGTCCCCTGGATCCTGTCAGGAGTGATCCCTGAGTATAGAGCCAGGAGTAAGCCCTGAGCATGGCTGGGTGTGGTCTAAAAACAAACAAAACAACAACAAAAAAGAAGAGTCTTCAGAGTATCTGTGTGATTGGAGAAGGAGAACAGAGATGAACACTCTGGGGGTAGTACTTGCACCACAAACACATTATGTATATATATATATTTATTTTCCTTTCATTTTAAATCGAATCACCATGAAATAGTTATAAAACATTCATATTTGAGTTTTAGTCATATAATAATCAAACACCCATCCCTCCACCAGTGCACATTTTCTACCACCAATGTTCCCAATATCCCCTTCCATCCCAACCCTCCCTCTGCCTCTATGGCAGACAATTTCCCCCATACTCTCTCTCTACTTTCAGGCATTATGGTTTGCAATATAGATACTGAGAGGCTCTCACATTTGTTCCTTTATCTATTTGCAGCACACATCTCCCATCCCAAATGATCCCTCCAACCATCATTGACTTGTGATCCCTTGTCTATTCCAGCTACCTTCTCCCCCAGCTCATGAGACAGACTTCCAACTATGGATCAGTATTCATGGCCCTTGTCTCTACTGTCCTTGGATGTCAGTCTCATATTATGTTATTTTATATTCCACAAATGAGTGCAGTCATTCTATGTCTGTTCCTCTCTTTCTGACTCATTTCACTTAGCATAATACTCTCCATGACCATCCACTTAAAAGAAAATTTTATGACTTTATCTTTCCTAACAGCTGCATAGTATTCCATTGTGTAGATATATAGATATACCAAAGTTTCTTTAGCAAGTTATCTGTTCTTGGGCACGTGGGTTGTTTCCAGATTCTGGCTGGAAAAGCATAGTAGAAATGTTATTTACACCCATATGCTTCAATGAACATACAGGTGTAAATGACATTTCTACGTGTGCTTTTTTACACCCTCGGGATATATTTGCATAAAACGGTATTTTGGGGTCATATGGAAGCTCAACTTCTAGTTTTTTAAGGAATTCCCATATTGTTTTCTAAAAAGGTTAGACCACTTGGCATTCCCATCAACAATGAAAGAGAGTCCCTTTATCCTCACATCCATGCCAGAACTGGTTGTTCTTTTTGATGTGTTCCAGTCCCTGTGGTGTGAGATGATATCTTATTGTTGTTTTGATTTGCCAACACACTATTATATCAGTTTATTGGGGCCATTTGGGTAGAGGCTTAAGGAGATTACAGAGAGTCCCCAACTATAAGCCATGATTGAATGCTTAAGTGGTAGCAGAAGAGTATGTGATACTACTTTTTTTGGACATAAATTTGCAACAAAACTGAGTTTCTCATAATCAAGGCAACTGAAAGTAGTTCTTGATCAGTCAGATGCTACTGACTCCAATTCTGACACCCCAAAACACCTAGAGCCTAGAATCACAGCATAAGGAGTTCCAGTAATGGAATTAATGCCACCAACTCTGCCATCATTATTGTTCTGCATTTTCTGAGAGACAGCCCCTGGTGAATTATTCTTGTTTATTTCCTGAGGAATTGGTGCTTTCCCTGGCAGGCAGCTCTGGTGTATGAACTGTGAGCTGTCAGCCTAGGGAGGAAGGTGAAATGAGGGACTGGGCAGGTATGGTGACTGTTCTACTAGGAGCTCAGAACCACGATTTAGTACTCCAACAGCCTGACTCTGCTGCATGGGCTTAGTGAGCACTTCATGGTTGATTAGATAGTGCTCTCCCTCCACTGCCACAGCCCCCCACCCCTCTGTGAAGCAGTGTGGGAGGACAAAAACAGCTGTGCACATAGCAGCTTCAGCTGTTCCCACAGCGGTGCTACGCTGCAGTATCCCAGGAGTCATGAAATATTTAGGAGGATGATCGTGTAGACCTTTGTAACATGGCCAGAAATGCCATGTGCTTAGATTTGAGTCCCACTGGGCTCTTGCTCATGTTTGCAGAAAATTGTGAGAAAAAGGTTCCTTTACTAAAATTGAGCTCATTCTCAAGACAATTGTGTTTTTATTCTCACTCTCAGTTACAACATTTCAGTACCTTGTTAGAGAAAAAAATTAGAAAATAGGCACAATGTTGGGATGGTCTATCTGTCCCTGATGCATAAAACGTTCAGATATTTATTTTTCATTATAATTTATTCTTTAAACATTGTAGTCTGACCTGCTTGGGAGAGTCCTGTACTGGATGAGATTGTGTGTTTATATTTAGCTTTGGCTGGTAAATGTGGAAAACTATAAGCTGCCTGGTTGCTGTGGATGATGGAGAATGCAGTTGGGGATTCTAGAAGTTTGTGACATTACTGTGTGGCCTCAATCTCACTATTTTTTTCCATATATGTGACTTCTTTTTTGGCAGAGCTGTGTAACTTTTATTATCAGGGGCTAGAATACCCATTTTGGGTAAAATTAATCCTTAACTTTTCCTTAGACTTTTCTGGATAGATGAAGAGCCAATTTTTAGAGATCTGCCTTGTAGCTTAATATTATGTCATTGGTTCACAATCAGTCAATGGGAAGATTAAGTGGATTTTCATAATGGCTATCTTTGGTACAGACCCAGTCAAGAAACATTTCCTTAATAACTGAGGAGATGAAATTGGAATCTGCTAGTTAATTTTGCCAATAAAGACAATTGTATGTGTCTTAGAGACACAGTTTAACTGTATTCAAAAGGAAAAAAATGAATAAAAACTATAGTTTTAGATGGTGGTTACAAGGCAATATTAGGGAGACCCATCAGACTGCCTGGTACAAAAAATTGCCTAATTCTAGGGCACAGGCATTGCAGAAAATGACCAGACCCCAAACTCTAGCAAATGGAAAATCAAGATGTATGTCTTGAAATAACCAGGTCAGCGTCTGCATTCCCAACACTAGCTCTTTTGACTGCTGCCTGGTTATGAAACATTTACTCTGCACTGGGGATAGTGAAAACGGATCCGTTTACAATTTTGATGAGGGCGGGTGTTGACTTTAAGAAATCCAGATTGCAAAGAGCACTCATGTAATGGTTTCAGTGGAAGAAAGACTCTAACTAGATATATGGGTTTAGAGTAAGGAAGCTGTCAACGCCCACGATTGAGTCAAAAGACTCAGATTCTGCCTTGGACTTTAACTCGAGCTAGCTAAGTGATCTTGAACAACTCCTTGAATATCTTGGTCCTTCCATTTCCTATCATGTAAATAAGAGGCGGGATAAATTTAGTGATTCTTAGTCTATGATCTTCAGAGGGTAATGGAAAACTGTGAACTATTTTTAGTACTCTTTAAAGGTCCAAAAGTTGTGTATTTCCTAATAAAGAGGCCAAAACAAATATTATTTAAAGAATATACGTGATAGGTAATAACTTTTAAAACATGAATATACACATGAAAAATCATGGAAGTCTCCTGGTAGTCAAAAGATTGGAATAATTTTAGTCTCTGAGGTTTGTGATGATCCTTTCTGGAACTCTGAAATAAAAATCACTGCACTTATATGCCATAAAGAGAAAAAGGGAAACATTTCTGATTGGTAGGTTTTGGTTGCAAGGCTAAACAGAAGGGAGGGATATAGAGCATTTACCATCCTCCAGTCACTTTTCCAAATGCATTATTTAATTTTTAAAGGCACTTCATAGAGTAGGTTTGTCAATATTCTATCTTAAAGATGAGAAATCTGAAGCACAATACATTAAACTTACTATATTTTGGCAACTGTAACTGATGATCTGTATTGTTCCCAGTGGTATGTGATCATTGATCTCACAGAGGAGAAGCCTTAGGTTTGCTCTCTATATCTTGGGCTCTCATCTTCATTTTTGTCTCCAAGGATAGAAACAAAATGTGGGTACACTGGTAGTAGGTGTGTTGTTGAAATTTGTGTACATGGGAAACTATCATAAACAGTATTGCAAATCACAGAACCTCAATTAATCAAAAAGTTTTAAAAATTAAGTTTGATAATAAACTTAAAAACAACCCAAGGTGCTGGACTATAGGAGCTATAGTCTTCGATAACAACAGAAGTGGAAGCGTTGGCATTGGTGTGGAATTTTGGTACATCCCTGTTCTTATATCCCTGTTGCTATAAAAATAGTACGTTAGGGTGACAAAACATCAAGTTTTCTGTAAACCAATTTCCTACTATTATTTCATAGTCTTAATTGGTGAATTTTTCCATCCCTACACACCCTTCTATTCATTACTTTCTTCCCCAAGCCCCAATATGTTATTGTCATTGCTGCTCATTTCCAGGATTTGTGATTTATTTTATTTTATTTTGGTGTATCTTTCTTCCCCTCCAGAAAACAAGATAAAGTATTTCAGAATGTTGATATCAAGGACAGCAGAAAAGATCTTGGTCTCTCCGTGGAGAGAAATTTTGGGCAGATCCCTTTATACACAGTTTCTTGTTTATGTTTAAACACTGGATGATGTAGAGTGATTAAAAAATTTATCTTAATAGTTGGGTGTTGTTTATGGTCATGTAATAAGAGTGAATAGGATGGGAAGGAAAATGGTTTCTCATCCTTACACACTCTGAACATGGTCTCATTTCAAATGAAATATCCTCAGCTTCCCCCTGTGATAAATTATACCCATATAATGCCACAACCTCTCAGGTCATAGGAGATATATTAATTAATGCTCTCTCAGAATTGGGAGCTCCATAGTGAGCTCAGAGTCCAGCAGTTAACTGGGTGAAATATAAAACCTCATTAAGGACTCCTTTTTTCTATACTAGGGCCACAAATAACTGAGACATTATGCTATACTGGCACAGTCAGGTTCTGCCAGAGAGGAGGCCCAGGAGATCCTGGGTTGTAAGAGAGGTTGCTTGTGCTGGTGCTGGCACAATTAAAATATTGTTCCTTATTTATCTGAAAATTTTTATTAAAAGAATTGTGATTTACAGAGGTATTAATAATGATGTTTTAGCAACAATCCTACCAACAGTGTTAACTTTCCTCTACCAGTGTTCCCATCTTCCTGTCCTCAGCCTCCCACCCACCTACATCCACCCCCACCCACCCCAGCCAGCCCACCTTACTTTGCTTCCTTAACAGGCACATTTTAAAGTTTGGTGGCTGTAGTTTGGATCTTATGTTTTCAGTATTCTTGAGTTTGTACTTTAAAAAATATATAACCATACTCCTCCTCCACATTATCAATATAACTGAGCCCCCTGGCTCCTGTTATCCCTTACTTCCCTTTCTCATCTTCTTCCTTACTTCTTTAATTTCTTTCCTTCTCTTTCTCCTCCATAAATGGTTCCAGGAGTGATCCCTGTGCTCAGTACCAGGAGTAAACTTTTAGTACCATTAGGATGGCCCCAAGAAAACAAAACAAGACATTGTGTTCCATGTTCCTATATCTTTATAGTCTACTCTTACTTCTTTAAAAAACTAAACATTCTGAGTATAAGGAGGAGAAGTTGCTCTGGATTCCAGTCCAAATGTGGCCACAGCTTAGGGACATTCCCCACTGTCCTAGGATCTGACTTCTCTTGATCGCTTTATATTTACCCTGCTCAGACTCTGACTGGTTAGTTTTGGCATGAGGCAGTACTTAGCTTATCCCTTTCAACCGTCTGGCTTCCCCAGTGTGTCTTCCATACCTTTTGGCTTTGGAATCATCATCCGATTTATAAGCATCGATGAATAGAAATTTGGGAGTTTGGTAGTTAACTGGAACCAGGAAGTTAACTGGAACCAGGAAGATGGAGGCACAAATGGTACATGGAGCATGTCTGGAAGAGTATTCACATTAGTTAGAGAAGTGTTTGCAAATTAGGAGTCAGTAGATGTAAGGGACCATCAATGTATTATTAGAGTAACTATGAGTTCTCTGCATGCAATGTTATAATTTTAGTTTTATTTTGGTAGTGACTGTGAGAAAATGAACATAAGCACATTTTAAAAAAATTTAAAATTTTATTGAATCACCGTGAGATAGTTACAAGCTTTCATGTTTGGGTTCCAATCTCACAATGATCAAACACCCATCCCTCCACCAGTGCACATTCCCCACCACCAATATCCCGGGTATAACCCCCCTTTCCCACCCTCCCCCTGCCTCTAAGGCAGACAATATTCCCTATACTCTCTCTCTACTTTTGGGCATTAGAGCTTGCAACACAGACACTGAGAGGTCATCGTGTTTGGTCCATTATCTACTTTCGGCATGCATTTCCCATCCCAACTGGTTCCTCCAGCCATCATTTTATTTTAGTGATCCCTTCTCTATTCCATCTGCCTTCTCCCCTCCACTCATGAAGCAGTCTTCTAGCTATGGGGCAATCCCCCTGGCCCTTGTATCTACTGTCCTTGAGTGTCAGCCTCATGTGCTCATGTGATGTTATTCTATACTCCACAAATGAGTGCAGTCCCTCTCTGTCTGTCCCTCTCTTTCTGACTCATTTCACTTAGCATGATACTCTCCATGTTTATCCATTTATCAGCAAATTTCATGACTTCATCTATCCTAACAGCTGCATAGTATTCCATTGTGTAGATGTACCAAAGTTTCTTTAACCAGTCATCTGTTTTAGGGCACTTGGGTTGTTTCCAGATTTTGGCTATTTTGAACAGTGCTGCAATGAATATATAGGTACAGATGTCATTTCTACTGTGCTCTTTTGCATCCTCTGGATGTATTCCCAGAAGTGGTATTGTGGGGTCCTATGGAAGCTAAATTTCTAGTTTTTGAAGGACTGTCCATATTGTTTTCCAGAAAGGCTGGACCAGTTGGCATTCCCAACAACAGTGAAGGAGTGTCCCTTTTCCCCAACATCCATGCCAGCACTGGTTGGAACATAAGCACATTTTGAAGTCATGATGTGGCCACTTATATGTAATCTGCATGGGGCATTGTATGACATAGTCACAGTGCTGTGAGTTCAATTAGAACATTGTGATTAGATATACCAAACTGGTGCTAACTGGAGTTGATTGGATTTATAGATTAATGCTTATTGAATTCACAAATAATTTTTGGAGTTGTTTAAGCGTTATCAACATAAGGATTGTTCTAAAATCAAGGTTTTTTTTACATTGTGATTAAATGATTTATTTCAACACTGGATTTCTAAAAGATTATATTCAAAGGGGTGCATCATTTAGTCAAATTTGAAAACCAGTTGGATTCACTAGAGTGGCACTGGGTAACTTTTCTGTTAAGAGTCAGATAATGTACTAAACATATTAAGATCTGCAGATTAAGAGGATATGGAGGATATCTAAGTTAAGGATTATTTGAAATTGAGGCATTATTCCAAATACTGAATTGAGGCTATCATGTTGGCACTTGTATGTAAGAAAGAAAAAAATTCACATTTTTTATGGATAAAATGCAAATAATGTTAATGATATGTGAGTACAATGGAGTGTGTCTTATAGAACTACCATTGAGATAAATGAAATTCCCTTTTTTGGGGGAAGGATAGCATTTCATTTCAGCAGCATTCAAAGTTGGTTTTTCCTCTCATCAAATGGATTGCAAACAATCTGCAAAAGTTATTCTTAATTTTTGGGTTGTACAGTAAGAGCAGACCATATTTAATATGTGGGCCATGTTTGTCAACATTTGAGTTACAGTATTTGGTGAGTTAAAAAAATTTACTCAAATTGTTTTGTCTTCTGTAAGTTCTATAAAAGGGAAACATTTAAAAGAGAAATCTCTTGAGATTGCTGAGAATGTAAACCTTGATAACTCATGAGAAGTACCATGATCACTGTCTTATCATCATAATTACCAAATTTCAGAAAACATTTTACATTTGCTTTGGAAAGTAATATAAGCCACTGGTGAGTCTGAATAGGAAATGGCAAAATTTGGAGCTGCACTTGAGGAGAGTCAGCTGACAACTGCATGAGGGATGTGGCTCAGAGGGGAGTAGCAGTCTCCTAACCAATTACAAGGCTCTCAGTCCTATCAAAGGTCCTGGGTACTTTCACTCAGCAAATTATTGCTGCTCCAAGTGTGTGCAGAAAACAACTGTGGCAGGCAAGATAATGGCCCCAAAGATGCCAATGGCATAATCTATAGCACCTGTCACTTTGTTTTCTTACATGGCAAATGAGACTTTGTAGATGTGATCAAGGTTGAGCACCTTTAGATGGCAATGTGTGTTCTAGTTTACTGAATCTAATCTTTTTTTTTCTTTTTGGGTCACACCCAGCAATGCACAGTGGTTACTCCTGGCTCTGCTCTCAGGAATTACCCCTGGCAGTGCTCAGAGGACCAAATGGGATGCTGGAAATCAAACCCGGGTCGGCCTCATGCAAGGCAAATGCCTTACCCTCTGTGCTATCGCTCCAGCCCCCAAATGAATCTAATCTTAATCACACAAATCATGAAAGTGAAGGACCTTTTCCTGCTGCAGAGAATCAGAGAGAAGGCAAGTGAGAAAGATGCAAAATGCCTTGTTGGTTTTGAATATAGAGGAAGGGGACCAAGAGCCAAGTAATGTAAGCATTTTCCAGATGAATTTACAGATAACGGTTAGAATGGTTGGTTCTTAGAGCACTCCACCCCCACCCCCAAAAGAATATGTTGCCAATTCTTTGATCTGAGTCATGCAAAATTTGTGTTGAACTTTTGGATGAAATGTCTATAATAATTTTAAGAACTAAGTTTTTTTGGTTTAAGTTTTGTTTTAGGGTACTACTTGATAGTGTTCAGGGCTTACTCCTGGCTCTAAGCTGTGGGATCACTCCTGATGGTGCTCAGTTTATTTGTGGTAATTTGTTGTGGTAGCAATAGAAATCCAATAAAACAATATTATCCAGTTAAACATGATAAGAGAGTACAGTGAAAAATAGTTGAATCTTAACTGTAGGGGAGGGGAATAGATGAGAAATGTTCTTGGAACACTGGTGGGGGGAAGCAGGCATTCTGGTGGTGTTTGTGGTATTGATGGGATACATGCATGAAATTATCATTAACAGTGTTATAACGCATGGTGCCTCAAAAAGTGGGAAAGAAAAGGAAAAGAAAAAGTTTGTGTGTCTCTATATTTCCCTTATTCTGAAAATACAAAATATTGTTTCTATTTTTAAGACCACTGAATAAATGACAAATCAATATGAAAGAATATTTTTTGAAAGGCACCGAATTATTGGTATACATGGGGAAATATAGGAGGTTTATTCAATGTCAGTTCAACAATTCAACCCATCTCTCATGCATACTTTAAGGATACTTGGAAAAATGATTATTTTATAGTTTCTAGACACTGGAATGGTACACCAGCAGTTGATGTTTCAGAGTGCTGATCTGGAAGGATGAGTGGGAAAAGTCAAGGAAGAAAGAATCAAAAGTGGTGACACAGGATTATTTGGGATGCAGAATCATGGATTTAAGGAATCCTGGAAAGTTTATGGAGGGCTCTGACATAAATCTGGTCAAACTAGGAACCTCTCCAATCCCCCACCACCCCCCGCCATGGGTATGGAAGTTCTGTAGGGTTGAGTTTGGTTATGAGATGTTATGGTGAAGGTCTTTTCCCTGGGTACTACCTCTTGCCTTGACTTCTGCTTGGCTTGCCTCACTCTTTTCTTCCCACATTATTCCATTCAACATTTGAAATAAAATGGGAAAAAAACTATTTCTTGTAGAATATCAGCTAGTGTTTTTTCCTGTGCTGTAGAGGGAAGAAATAACTGTGGTCTTAATTAATAATTGGAAGTTATTCTAAGTACAGGGGAGATTCTAGGGTAAAATAAATGGAATAATTATAAGTGTTCTATGGAGCAATCATCTCTAACAGATTTGGGTCTAAGAGGTGGAAAAGATGGCAGCACCTCACACAGATGAGGAAATGAGTTAGAACAGAGGCAGTAGTAAAGGCAACCCCCGACCACAATGGTAAGGACCTTACTCACTTAGAAATTCTTTCTCAACAATGTCATATCCTGGAAAAACCTTTCCCATGACTGTGGGAGCAGGTTTTGAGTTGTGGAGAATGACTAAAGATATTTATTCATTCAATATGACATATATTGGCTGAATATCTATAGGACCTCGTAAAGCAGCCTCAGAGAACTTTAGACACACACAACTCATAAAACAGCTTCATAAGATTGCTTCCAATTTCCATAGAGTTTGAGTAAAGTTCACTTGGATCTTTAGTGAGCCACAAAGTCATCATCACCACACTCATCATCTCATCACCATTAGCAGCAGCAATCAAGCAGATATCTAATATTTCTATGATGAAGTGGAGTTTATACATGCCCTCATGTGTGTCAAATCATTTACACTATGCAGTCTGTTTTTGATTGTCTTGATATTATATAAAAATGTTGGTGGGACACTGGGACATCACCCAATGTTGCGATGTAGCACTTTCTAGTTACACTTAGTGAGAATATCTATTATTCCAATGTATATGTTAATATGTTAATTGATTCTTATTGATTTAAAAATAAACTTCAATAAATATTTAATGGATTTGTCAGTGATTAATAATACTAAAATATTTCAGGGGGTTAGCCTCATTCTCTATAAATGTGTATTATACTCATTATATCTACCCCTCAATTTCTAGTGTTGCCGCATTACCAAAAAAAGACCTCTTCACATAACCTCTTCTCAAACCACCCACTCCTTACATTTTCCTTTGTTCCCAAAGTGTCTAGGAATTAGTTTGAGTTTTTTTTCTATTTTGTTTGAGTTAGTTATGCATGTTCATGTATGAGTAAAACCACCCGATAATTGTTTTCACTTCCTTATTTTGCTAACACAATCACCTCAAATTCCACAAATTTTATCCTAAAAGAAACAATTTCATTTTTTAAATTAGTGAATCACTGTGAGGTAAAGTTACAAACTTATAAACTTTTGTGTTTGCATTTCAGTCATACAGTGATCATTTATCCATCCCTCCACCAGTGCCCATTCTCCACCATCGATGATCCCTGTATCCTTCCCACCCCCCACCCCATCCCCACACCCCACCCCACTTCTGTGGCAGGGCATTCCCTTTTGTTCTCTCTCTCCTTTTAGGTGTCGTGGTTTGCAATAGAGGTATTGAGTAGCCATCGTGTTTGATCTATAGTCTACTTACAGCGCGCATCTGCCATCCCCAGCGGGTCCTCCAAACATTTTACTTGGTGTTCCCTTCTCTATCTGAGCTGCCTTTTCCTCCAGCATGTGAGGCCAGTTTCTAGGCCATGGAGCCAATCCCCTGGTACTTACCTTTACTATTCTTGGGTGCTAGTCTTCCACTCTGTTACTTTATGTTTCATAGATGAGTGCAATCTTTCTATGTCTGTCTCTTTCTTTTTGACTTATTTCACTTAGCATGATGCTTTCCATGTTGATCCACTTATATGCAAAGGTCATGACTTCATCTTTTCTAACAACTGCATAGTATTCCATTGTTTGGATGGACCCAAGTTTCTTTAACCAGTCATCTGTTCTTGGGCACTCGGTTTTTTTCTAGATTCTGGCTATTGTAAACAGTTCTGCAATGAACATTCAAGTGCAGATGTCATTTCGACTATACTTTTTACAGAAACTTCTTTTTAAAAATTTTTTAAAAAATTTTATTTTCATAAAGTTATTCACAATAATAGATTATATTTACTATTTCAGTACCAATCCCACCACCATTATACCTTCCCATCACCATTATTTCGAATTTTCCCACCACCACCCAACCCTTCCCCACAGGCAAATGCTAAATAATTTATTTTTTATTGCTTGTTATAAATAGTATGAGATGTTGTGTGGCCGCAAAAATGACCGTGTCTCCTGGAATTCTAAAATTTAAATCTTTTGGGCCTGGAGGCATCTCTGCTGTGTGCTTCTCTCTTCTGAGATTCATTTGTGATTTTCTGGATCATGACCATTAATGCGCTTAAATGGTGCACACAGACAGTTCCAGGGCATGACTGCCAGGAAACCCGAAGGTGGGGAGATGGGGGGAGGATCCCATTTCTGACTTCAGAAGTCTGGAGTTTTCAGTCACAGGTCCCGCATACCTGAAGTTTTCAGTAGATTCATTGTCATGTGTGTGTGTGTGTGTGTGTGTGTGTGTGTGTGTGTGTGTGTGTGTGTGTGTGTAGTTGGGGCGAGTGCAGGGGTGAGCCTGTGGAGGTCGGCCGTGAGCATGGTAGCTATTGAATTCTGGAAGTTTGCGGCTGCCAGGGTTCATTTGGGGCAGGTGGAGGGACACACTGTTCCCCTTTGAGGTGCCTGGATGAAATCAGCCTGGTGAGGGGTGGGGAGACATTTCTTCGGCACACCACAACTTTTTTATTCAGTCATCTTTCAGTGACTTTTAGGTTGATTAAATATTTAATTATCATGAATAATATTGCTATGAACATAGGGATGTTCAAGTCCTTTTGAATATGTGTTTTCATACCTTTTAGACATATGCCTAGACATGGCATTGTGGAATTTTACAGAATTTACATTTTTTACTTTTTAAGGAATTTGAAGACCAATCTCTGAAACTTGTTTCTTGAATTGGCCTTGCTCATTAGTAAAATGAGGGAAGTCAGCAGGCTTAAGGCATACAAAAAAGAGCAAGAAGAGGAAAAGAGAAGTAAGGAAAACAGTTTTGTATATTTGGTTTGAGTTCTGAAGTTTCTCCAGGGGTAATGGTGATTCAGCATATTAATGAAAAGAGATCTATTTGTTAATCAGGGTTTAAAATAATTTTGGGGACAAATTTGAGGGTAAGTTGTTGGGTAATATTAACAAACAAATGCATCATTATTTATACATTAATAGCAACAAAAGAAACTGCATGTGAACAAGTTGACTTGTCCTTTATAAGTTTTGTCTGGTTACTTGTGTAGATGTGGCTACTAAATATTGGCTTCTAGTATGCACACAAGCAGGTATGTGAAGAGAGTTATCAGAAGATCTTAAAACGAATCAAACAGAAAAGAAGATATGAAAGAGTAAAAGAACTAATTAGCTAAATGTCTATGACTACCCAAAGCCTCAGGATGGTTGTCCTGAGTTTTTGCTGCAAAGCGCTTGTCTGCAATATTTTAAGGACTTAATAGAATTTTATTTTAAAGCCATGACATTAGCACAGTTAAGCCAATCAATGTTTTTTAATAGCCCCTTAAAGGTGCTGCTTTAATTGTGCTCTGTGGGAGGGAAAAGGCGCAGGAAGACTGGAAAACATCTGAAAATGGCTTAGTCAGAGCTTTCAAAAATATTTGCAAGTGCAAATTTCTGGCTTGGTTAGATTTTCTGCGGAAGTCAGGTTAAAGTGTAAGAGCTAAAGGGCTTATTTCTTGGTGGAAAAACAAAGACTTAATTCTTAGATTCATTCATTCAGCTCAGTATCCTAACACACTATTTGGAATCTGCACAATTTTCCTTTGAGAAGAGACAGATTGAGAGTGTAGTTTCTCTTAGGAGAGAAATAGCTGGAAGCAGAAGTTCTTTCTTCTTCTGGGGGCCCAGAAACCCAACGGCAGTCACATTGCTCCTTCTAGTAATCTGCTTTTCTGGATGTTTGCCAGTGATGGCTTCAGTTTTTATAGTTAGAATGTGATCAACATCTGGATGAACAGCAAAATGTGCTGTTAACCTTCCAACTTGATTTCTGGCATTTTGCCTATGTTACTGGCAGAGCCAGCAGAGCCAATCTCCCTGTTTCATAACTTACTTTAGTGTGATGTTTTATTGTTTAAAAAGTGCACTTGTACATATTATTCTATTGGGATCCTCATGATAAAAGTTGAATTAAGGAAACCATTATTATTTTTTTGTTTTATAAATGGAAAAACCAAAGCTTGAAAATATGGAGAGGTCTATCCAAGATTTGTTTGACAAATTCAACCAACCTTTCATGGATGCTTTATATACCTCAGGGGACTATCCAAAAGGGCATTTTATAGTTTCTCCTAACAAACGAGTGAGCTGCCAAATCTTTTCATGTCTTTTCTAGTGCTATTGACATGAAATTCTGTTGTTTCTTCCATGGCATGTGGAATTATTATACAAATTATTGGGGCAATAAATTAACCAATAGGAAAGAGTACTTGGTTTTGCTTTTTGTTTTGATTAGCTTTTGAAAGAGGTTTTCTTTCCCAGCATTTCACTCTAGTGTTTCATCACATTCCTGCTGTATTTACTGGTTATGCTGTCGAACCAGAGGCCATCATCAATATCCACAGACAATTGAACAAACCTAGCAGAGTGAAGAGATAAATTAGAAATGAGGGAGAGTGCCTATAACTATCTTTGAATTGTTAGGAGAACTTAATGTCTTCATAGTTGACTGTATATACTTGACTAGTACCATTAGCAAATGGCACGCTTAAGGGACTTTTGTTTTCCTAAATTTCCTAGAGAAATCAAAGTTGTTCATGATTGGGTTTTAGTTATACAATATCCAACACCTGTCTCTTTTTTTTTTGCTTTTTGGGTCACACCTGGCGATGCATAAGGGTTACTCCTGGCTCTGCACTCAGGAATTACCCTGGCTGTGCTCAGGGGACCATATGGGATGCTGGGAATTGAACCCGGGTCGGCCGCGCGCAAGGCAAATGCCCTACCCGCTGTGCTATCGCTCCAGCCCCCCAACACCTGTCTCTTCACCAGTGTACATTACCCACCACTCTCTCTTTCCTTTTGGGCATTATGGTTTGTAATACAGGTACTGAAAGGTTAGCGTGTATATCCCTTTACCTATTTTTAGCACTCAGTTCTTGTCCAGAGTGATCATTTCCAGCTATTATTGTCATAGTGGTCTCTCTCTGTCCTAACTTTCCTCCCCGCCATACACACACTTTTGGCAAGCTTCCTTACATGGACCAGACCTCCTGGCCCCTTGTTTCTACTATCATTGGGTGTCTCTGTAAGCTTTAATCAAGGTTCCTTAATGAGACTTGCTCGGGAATCAGAAAGTTGGAGCAGCTATTAAGGGCAGTAATAATATTGAAACCAGGGAAAGGAGCTATGTCCAAGAAGATGGGTGTGATATAGTACCACAAAACTGTAGTAGCACCTTAATTCTGTCATGTGATTCTGAGGACTTTAGCCTTTCTGTCACTCAGTTTCCTTAGAGTAAAAACTTGATGTAATAATTTCTATTTTAATAGACTTTTTCAAAGGTTAGATAATCATATGATACCTAATGTGCACTCAATATTGGCAGCACCTATGACTATATTGATGGTCACTGTCACTAACACTAGTGTAATCAGGATAGACAACTCAGGAGATAAAGTTCACTCTGGCCAGCCACCTTATCCACCTTCCTAGAGCCTGTTACTGTGAAAGGAAAAGAGAAACCTCAAACAAAACAGTTATAAACCTATTTCTCAAATAATTTGCTGAAAATGTAGGGACTGGTGCCTAGCAATGCCAAGAATTTTGCCTAAGTATTTAAAAATTGGTTTACTACCTTAGGCACTAGAATTTTAGAGTCTAGACATGCCTTCCAATTCAACTATCCAGTCACTATGGAGACAAATGTTAACTTTTATGAACTTTAGTTTGCTGTATGTAAGTGAGAAGAGAACTATATTTCTATCAATTCATAGTAGTTGGGGTGTTTGTATGACACACAACAGATAATTGAGGAGTTATTTCTTTTGGGGTGTTTCTGTTCCTTTATTTCATAACCGCAACACAAAGGCAAGTCCTCCTTCACATTATTTTTCTAATAAAGGTAGGGATGTAGTAAGACAGTACTGGGGAGTCAGTCTGTGCTTTCATTTGTCCATTTATTTAAAGACCTTTCCTGAGTACCTATTACATGTCAGACACTGAGATGTTTAGAGAAGTGTTTGTTTTCCCCAGGCATTGTGATAGAGAAACCACAAATTGTGGTTTCATATGTGATCCTGCAGCATAAGAACTTTGTAAGTGGAAATAGTGGGTCAGGAAGCAAAAAAGGCAAAGTCTGCTTGTGTGCACACTAAGAGAGACTAAGCTTGGAATGATAGACAGTGGTCTGGGAACCTCATTATTAGTGAGTCAGAGACATACTGGAGAGTGTTCAGAGAGAAGCAACAAGAATGATAAATGGGCGGAAAGTCTGATTTATGAAGACTTCCACAACAAAATATGTATTCTTGGATCAACAAAGACTTGAGAAGAAATGTGATAACTATCAACAACTCTCTGAAGGTTGAGAATGCCCTAGAGGCATACATGATGTTTAGCTTGATATTTGAAATAGTGACAAAGACTCAGAGAATGGCAAATTTAACTTGTGGATCAGAGAAATATGACGTTAGCAAATCTATCTATGCCTTATTGACAGAAAGCAGTTTCAAAGGGCAACAACCTTAACTATCCTTAACTATTTTAGTTCCAGCATGTATTTTATATTTGTGTTCATGCATAGAATTTGTTGTCTCTTTATGTTCAAGGATTTGATATATTTCCTGTCTACATATACCTTCCTCAAGCTGCCAACAACCCAACATTTGATATTTTTTTAACTCCTGCTTCAGAGGTTTGAAGATAAAAGCAGTTGAATTATGGACAATTTTTGAAAACAATGTTTGCATTCTTAACTTTGTTGAAGGTCATTATCAGAATGTACAGTTTTTCTTCCTATGAGAAACAAATAAATGACTATAAAATAGCATGATCAGCTGATTCACACAAATACACACACGACACAAAACTTTCAAAGAATGTAAAATCAATTTAGAGGTAAACTCTAATCCCATGCAGTTTCATTTATTGTGTATAACTGCATGAGGGTATGTTTTAGACATGGAGCATAAGAGTTCACAAACATAGGCCAAGCACAAGTGAGATTGGGTCAAAAGTTTGCAAAACAGAAGCCCTCAGAAGAGTTTTATCATTTGCCCTAATTCTCAGCTTTTCTCATGGTAATTGTTTATAGCGATAACTGGTTTCAATGGATATATAAAAGAATGCCTTTAAATCTATTCAGATATTTGTGGTTCCACAGCCCTGATTACCCTTGATGATCTAGCTGCATTCTAAGCAGTAACTGCATGTCTTGATAGGAGTTGGATATGGGGCAGGGGTTGAGTTACATTTTAAGCTTATGAGATTGATTCATCCCTATGGCCACAGTGATTGGTTAGGGAGTGGATATTTGACTAAAATGGGGATTCAAAATTGCAACCAAGATTTTGCCTTTCAGGGCAGAGTGTCATGCAGTTATGGAGGCCGAACTACTGGAGTCAACTTTGCTATCTTGGTGAGAATCAGCCTGAGAGTGAAGCATGCAGAGATACAATGGAGAGGAACATTAGGAAACTGGAACCAGAGTCCATATGACAAAACTACATCAGGATCAAGGATATATGAGGCTCTGATTCTGTCAGTTTGGGATATTATTGCCTCATACCTACATTTATTAAGCAAATTTGGGCTAGGCTTTGATCATTTGTAGAATATAGATTCCCAATTGCGGTTGGAATAAATATCAAGCAGTGTCGTTGAGACCCAATTTCTATTGAAATATGGAAAAATAGAAAAGTCCAGTGGGAGTTAGGAGAAAAGTTTTGATCCAGAGAGAGAGGAAGGACTCTGAGGGCAGAGGGTGACTAAATATCTCTTGTCTACTAGTTTCCAGACTTTGTACTGGAGCCAGAAACTCCATTACAAACTACCCTCACAAAAAACCTGTGCTGTTCGCCTCATTGTCATGTTTTGTAAATGAGAAACTAAGCCTCAGTCAAGTTAAACAACTTTCCCAAATTAGCCAATTAGTGAGTGAGTGAGTGAAACATAATATCCACATGAGCATATATGAGACTCCTTCCAGGTCCACAGTCCTGGTTTAAAACAACTGCGTTCAAGTCTCCATTCTAACTGTTCAAGACTGGACAAATTACTTAGATTCTCTGTGCCTTAGTTTCCTCCAGTGTAAGATAGTGGGGATAATGCCCACCCCCAGCAACACTCTGAAGGTTAGTGCATGGGATGCTTGGGAATTGTGAAGGGTGAGGTGAAATTGTATGTATATTTTATTGATTTGTCAACTGAGCATTATTTTTATTGAAAAAGGCTTTGCAATGGAAACAGCTCCTAAACTAAGGATAAGAGAAAAGGTAGGTTATTAATAGTAAATTAACAAGAAATGGTGAAATAGACAGATCAACTTTGGTAAAGATTGGAAAACAGCTGTGTATGAGTCTTACGGGCAAAAATTCACCAAAATCACAAACTGCCTTAGTAACTTCTTATGGGAGATTTGGAAACCAAGGTTCAGACCAATGTTCAATAATCCTTCTACTTAGTTAAGAAGAAATATACTCTGATAGCTTCACTAAATTTCCCCCCTCCTGTGTACAGGTAGTAGTCTACTGATGTTATACAACATGCATCATTTCTTTAGCTTCATATCCTAAATTACTTTATCTTCCTGGCACTTTGATTTTTTATCTTTCTCTTTCTCTCTTTCTGTATCTTGCTCTCAATTTTTAAGTGGGGGTTGTTGGACCAGATCTGGCACTGCTTAGGGTTTGTTCCTGGCTCTTCTCAGGGACCTCTCCTGGCAATTCTCGGAGGACCATATGCAGTGCTGGGGATCAAACCTGGGTCAGCTGTATGCAAAGGCACTGCCTTAACCCCTGTACTATCTCTCTGGCCCATGTACTATATATAAGTAACATATTAAAATGTTTTTATTTAATGAAATATCAAACACATTCTCTATATTTAATAATCAAATATATACTTTACATATTATATTTAATATTTGACTTATTTGACTTATTTATTCTCTTTTCTTATTAGAATATAATATCTCTGAAGGCAAGAATTCCCCCTATTTGGGGGCTAGAGCGATAGCACAGTGGGTAGGACATCATTCAGTCCTATAACGTTCCTTCATCCCATTTCAAAACCAACTTCACTTTAACAGGATTCCTTTCCTTTTTCCCACTGATGATATCTGCATCTGTTATCTTTCTGACTTAAGACATACATCTAGATTCCTTATAGCCATCCCAGCCGTTTCAAACTCCTTATTTTACTGAACTTAGTACAACATGACCTCCCAAGTTTGGACACAATTGCTCATCATCTCATTTAACGTGACAAAAATGTACTCTGCAGTATCCTTTCAATAGCTTTCCATGGTTCTATAGATATTCAAAAAGCTTTAAAGATGCTCACAGGTAAAGTTCCTACAACATACATTTACTGGGCAAAAAAGGTTCACTTCACATTAGGAATTAACCAGGAGACACCTTTAGAATTCTGATTTCTAGGAAAAACAGATATCAAAGGATTAAAACACTCACAGATTACCATGAAGCAATAAGGATTTCACACTTGCGTACAAAGTTCTCCTTGAGGAATAGGTTGATACTTGGTGACAAAGCCTTGCAGGAAATACAGTTATCATAATAATAGCGTTTTCACATACTGGACAGATTAACAATGTAGCCAGCAAAAGTTTTCTAGTTTGAGGCTGGAGTGACAGTACAGCAGTGAGGGCATTTGCCTTGCATGCAGCCAACCTGGGTTCGATTCCCAGCATCCTATAGGGTCCCCCGAGCACTGCCAGGAGTAATTCCTGATTGCAGAGCCAGGAGTAATCCCTGAGCATTGCCGGGTGTGACCCAAAAAGCAAAAAACACACAAAAATAAATACATAAAGTTGACTAGTTATTTTCCCAGATTTTCCACGGGATTCTCCATTCTTAAAAATAATTCAACACAAAGGGGCTGTTCTAACCCATCATAACTCTTTGCTACATAACTCTAGAAATTTTAGTTACCAAACAGTCTCAGAGATCAAATAGAACACTGGAGGATATGTTTTGTGACAATTTTACAACTATAGAAACTCATGTTTTAAACTAAACCGAATCATTGAACCTGTTTTCATGTACCACAATTCTTTCAACTCACATCCTAGTTATCCAATGCAGATAGAAACAATTATGTACATTGTCATGACCGCATAGGACCTTTGAACCATCAGTTTTTATGGAACATGAGAAAATCTACTTTGGCTTAATTTTTAAAGTTCTTGTACCTTAATTAATTCAGTTCATGAGTTCTCTACACCAGATACTTTTTACAATTCTACAAGAATACAAACATGTGGGGCTGGAGTGATAGCACAGTGAGGAGGGCCTTTGCCTTGCACAAGACTGACCCGGGTTCAATTCCCAGCATCCCATCGGGTCCCCCGGGTACAGCCAAGAGTCATTCCTGAGTGCAGAGCCAGGAGGAACCTCTGTGCATCGCTGGGTGTGCCCCAATAAGAAGAAAAAATAAACAAACATGCTTTCAGACACAGAAAGAGGCCCTTAGTTTTTACCAAACTTTGATATAAGCCTAAGAAAACACTTGAGCTGCCAATGTTTATTAAAAGGAGAAAACTTTACTTTGATATCTTATATGTCTGCTATTTGTAAAGCAACCCTAAATTCTCATTAAGGCTATCTCTGCACTGTTTCACGAAAACTCTTATCTCTCTGAGCTCCCGGCCCTTTCTACAAACAGGTTCTGGATCTGGGAGAACCTTGCATGTGGCTGACCCAGGTTCGATTCCCAATATCCCATATGGTTCCCTGAGCACTGCCAGGGAGTAATTCCTGAGTGAGCCAGGAGTAACCCCTGTGCATCGCTGAGTGTGACCCAAAAAGAAAAAAAAAAGAAAAAAAAGAAAAAAAAAGAATTCCCCCTATTTTGTTTATACTGTATAAACAAAACTGTATACAAGCTCCTTGAATAAAGTCTGACACATAACGGGTGCTCATCAAATATTTGTTGAATCAAAGAATGCCCCTCTCCTCCACTTTTATGTCTTTCCTATCATGGTTCCATGGGCCTTATTTGAGAAAATTAAGTTCCATATAGTTGGGTATCTCACACTAAAAGTTCGGAAATTGTCGGCAAATGTTTTCTTTCTTTCTTTCTTTCTTTCTTTCTTTCTTTCTTTCTTTCTTTCTTTCTTTCTTTCTTTCTTTCTTTCTTTCTTTCTTTCTTTCTTTCTTTCTTTCTTTCTTTCTTTCTTTCTTTCTTTCTTTCTTTCTTTCTTTCTTTCTTTCTTTCTTTCTTTCTTTCTTTCTTTCCTTCTTTCTTTTGCTTTTTGGGTCACACCCAGCGATGTACAGGGGTCATTCCTGGCTCATACATTCAGGAATCACCCCTGGCGGTGCTCAGGGGACCATATGGGATGCTGGGATTCGAACCCGGGTCAGCCACGTGCAAGGCAAATGCCCTACCCGCTGTGCTATCACTCCAGCCTGATTTCTTTCTTTCTTTTCTTTCTTTTTTAAAAAAAAATTTTATTGAATCACTGTGAGATAGTTACAAGCTTTCATGTTTGGGTTCCAATTTCACAATGATCAAACACCCATCCCTCCACCAGTGCACACTCCCCACCACCAATATCCCGGGTATAGCTCCCCTTTTCCACCCTCCCCCTGCCTCCATGGCAGACAATATTCCCCATACTCTCTTTATAGCCCCATTTAGAGGACCTTGGACTTAGTTCTTCTTTCAGGGTCTCTTTCCTTTTTTTCCCCTATAATCTCATCGGCCTGTTTGAAACCCTCAATAGTCTTTGTAATGCTGACTTCATCTTGGAGAAGGTTTCTCAGTTTTTTTGCTTTTTATTCCACAAGATCCTGTGATTCTGTGTGTCTCTCAGGGCTCTTATGTTTTTCAAAGTCTTTGAGGCATCGCATATTTACAACTTACACTTCCCCTTTGAATGTCCACCTTCTCTCAAGGTGCTAATTTTGATGCATCAACAAGCTCTCAGAACCCTTTTCATCTCTTGCAAAGATAGCCCACATTTTAGAAGACAGAGAAGACAAGGAGAGAAGGTAGACAGTTTTAAAAGAACTCTTTGTTTTTATCATATTTTTAATCCCAAGCTTCCAATTAAGAGGTAAAAATTGAAATCAATCTGTCTTAACTAGGTTGAGAAAACATGGGTTGCAGCATGCATCATATTGGAAATTGGAATCACTAATTTTATTTCTCTCATACTTTCCTCCTTTTTGATTTAAAGTAATGGCTGAAAATGCACTGTGATATTTTTTACTGGTACAATGGCTAGAATATTACCTCAAACAAATATAAAATACCTATTTATATCTACTTCTGCTAACATTTGTTATGTAGAATAGGGCTGGAGAGTTAGTACAGGGGGTTAAATCTCTTTGCTGGCATGATCCTCAGCACTACATTTAAGGAGTGATCCTGAGCACTTTTAGGAATATCTGTAAGCATGAAGTCAGGAGTACCTCTGAACACTAAAACTTATGATTCTAAAACTTGTTTCTGCCACCCAAAAGAGAAAAAAAACCCACATATTTTTATACTACGTTAATGTGTTACTTTAATTTACTAAATTTTACTCAGTGCTAGATGTTCAAATCAAATCTGTTTTTAAAAATTAAAGTATCTATTGTGACTCAATAGCACTATAAGCCTAGTCTTTATCTTTGTCAAAGGATGGCTGAAAAATGTCAAAGCATTAGAGCAACAAACTCTGGATTTTTCATATTCATTTATTCTATCTTTCTAAAACCTCAAATGGAAATTAAAAGAACCACAGAGTAAGAGAAAACAAATGCTTGTAAATCATAGAGTGTCTTCTTTGCCAAGATTTTCCCTTAGTGATCCACGCCTTGATGTCATTTCTGTTCCAGATGAATAGTTAGCAGACAGCTTCTGTAATGGCCCTGGGGTGAGATCCTTTCATACGTGGTTGGAAAACACACTCACTGGCATCCTCTTTGTAGCACTCTGGCTTGGCAGTGCTTCCTGGAGCCAGTGCTGCCTGAGGGGACTCAGGTCTCCCTTTGGTCCAAGAGAGTCTGATGTCAAACATTGGTCAGCAACAAACCACCGTGTGAAAAACAAGGATGATGTGATGATTCTCTTCACTGCCTGGTGCTGCCAAACCTGCAGCAAATCTCACTGGTGCAGGCTTCCTGAAGGTGTGTAGTACTTCCTGCTTCTGGCTGGAAAACTGGAGGATGCCAATGATGAAAAAGTGTTGAAAAAGAGTGGAGAGAAGGGCTCTTTCAACGTGTGCTGGTCATGTGCAGGGGAGGGTATTTTACTTGTGGGTTGATTTTAATTTTCAATTGACCATTAATCTTGGTTTGTGATTTTCAGGGGAAAAAGGGCTTCCCCCCAATTATATTATTTTATACATGTGTGCTTCATGCCGTGGTATTGATTTCTAGGTAGAAGCTTTATTTTTAGGACATTTATTTTTTGAATTTTCTTCTCTACTTGTCAAATTGTGCCAGTATTCGTTCTTAAATGCCAGGTTTAGTCTTCTGCTTTTATACACCGAAGACTAAACTCATACAGAAAGGAGGGCCTTTGAAGATCAACCAGAGCACAGAGTTTAGAAAGCTTATTTAATTACTATTAGTTGTATTTCAGGGGATTCAAATGCCAAGTAGCCAAGGCCAAGAAGGCCAAAGTGATAGATGAAATTTCAAAATATGAGGTTGCAAGGATAGAGGGGTCAAGGGACATTCATACAGAGAAGTACAACCAACCAGCTTTTCAGGACTGATGTCAGAAAACATCTGCATCTCTCAACAGAGTTCTGTTCTGAATCTCCACTAAGACCCAGAGCTGCCAAATGGCCTATTCATTATGAAATACTCTCCAGTTCACTTTTACTTTCTTGTTCTGATTAATTATTTTCTTCCTGTTTTTTTTTTTTTTGTGTGTGTGTATGTCTCAGGTGGTATTGGGGTGTACATCTTGTGATAGGAATTAAATCCATGGCCCTGTTCTTTTTTTAAAAATTAATTAATTTTTTAAAATTTTAAATTATTTTTAATGAATCACCATGGGGTAAAAGGCAGCTCAGATAGAGAAGGGACCAAGTATGGAGTGCTTGGAGGGCCCACTCAGGATGGGAGATGCATGCTGAAAGTAGACTCCAGGGCCCTGTTCTTCAGAGGTATGTATTTCAACACTTTGAAATATATGCCCAGTTCTTCTAATTTTACAGTATCATTTGACTACCTTGCTGAGTTCCTGGGGTATATTTATGAAAAACATATCTTTTTAAAAATTTGCTTTTGTTAACTTTATGGATATAATAATTGATATAAACATTGAGTCAGTATACGTGTACACTCTATCCATTTGATAAACTTCTCTATTTCAAAATGGTTATCAACACAGTGTTAGCTCATCCATTACATTTGTGGTTGCCATTCAATTTTCTGTCGTGAGAATATTTTACATCAACTCTCAGCAACTTTAAAGTGTATAATACAGTATCATTACTGTAATAAATATGCTATACATTAAGTCCTTGATATTTAATCTAAGTAGAAGTTTATATTCTTTAATAGACATCTCCTTATTTTTTCTCCCTCCCCACATTCACTGGTAACCACCATTACACTCTCTGTTTCTACGAGTTTTTCTTTCTAAAAATTTTGATTTAACTTTTTTACTGGCTATTGGGTTACACTAGTTCAGGGATTACTCCTGACTTTGTGTTCAGGAGTTACTTCTGGCAATGCTCGTGGAACCATATAGATGCTGGAGTTAGAATCAGGGTTGGTCGTCTGCAAGGCAAAGACCCTACCAGCTGTATCATACAAAAATATATAGTGCTTTTCACTTTATGTTTAACTTCACTTAGCATTGTGCCTTTAAGATCCATCATGTGGTCAAATGGTAGAATAAAACCAGCATCCTTAAATAATTCTCTGGAACTATTTTTTTCTCATAAATGAAATAAAAAGCTACATTTAAGAATTCTTATTTATGCATAATGAATGCCATGATTTTACATGGAAAAATATCAAGTTTAATTCCAGGAACATGATGCTACTGAATATCAAGATGTTTTTTAATTGACTAAGATTTATAAAAAGAGAGGTTGGTTTCATGCTGAGTGAAATGAGTCAGAAAGAGAGAGACAGACATAGAAAGATTGCACTCATCTATGGTATATAGAATATCAGAGTGGGAGACTAATACCCAAGAACTGTAGAAATAAGTACCAGGAGGTTGACCCCATGGCTTCGCGGCTGGCCTCACGTTCCGGGGAAAGGGCGACTCAGAGAAGCAATCACCAACTACATTGTAGTCGAAGGCCATGTGGGGGAAGGGAGTTGCGGGCTGAATGAGGGCTAGAGACTGAGCACAGTGGCCACTCAACACCTTTATTGCAAACCACAACAGCTAATTAGAGAGAGAGAACAGAAGGGAATGCCCTGCCACAGTGGCAGGGTGGGGTGGGGGGGAGATGGGATTGGGGAGGGTGGGAGGGACGCTGGGTTTACGGGTGGTGGAGAATGGGCACTGGTGAAGGGATGGGTTCCCGAACTTTGTATGAGGGAATTATAAGCACAAAAGTGTATAAATCTGTAACTGTACCCTCACGGTGATTCTCTAATTAAAAATAAATAAATTATAAAAAAAAAAGAGAGGTTGGGAAACCATAGCTTATGAAATGTAATGAAATCTGATTCTAAAAGGAGGTATATTGAAGGAATAATCCATTTGTTGTTGGTAGCTTGGGACTGGAGCGACAGCACAGCGGGTAAGGTGTTTGCCTTGCATGTGGCCGACCCGGGTTTGATTCTTCTGTCCCTCTCAGAGAGCCTGGCAAGCTACCGAGAGTATCCTGCCCACATGGCAGAGCCTGGCAAGCTACCTGTGGCATATTCGATATGCTAAAAACAGTAACAAGTCTTACAATGGAGACTTTACTGGTGCCCGCTCAAGCAAATCGATGATTAATGAGATGACAGTGCGACAGTGCTACAGCTCTAAAGGGAATCTCTCGTATGAACTGGTAAAAGTTATTAGAATTAGAATTTCCTCACACCATAGTTTACAGACAGATGAAAGTATTAAAAGGGAAAGAATGGGTCATTTAGTAATGTAAAGAGTGGGGTCTGACGCTCCTTCACTGTTGGTAGGAATGCCAACTGGTGCAGCCTTTCTGGAAAACAATATGGACAGTCCTTCAGAAACTAAAAACTGAGCTTTCATATGACCCCGCAATACCACTTCTGGGAATATATCCCGAGGATGCAAAAGAGCACAGTAGAAATGACATCTGTATCTATATGTTCATTGGAGCACTGTTCACAATAGCCAAAATCTGGAAACAATCCGAGTGCCCTAAAACAGATGACTGGTTAAAGAAACTTTGGTACATTTACACAGTGGAATACTATGCAGCTGTTAGGAGAGATGAAGTCATGAAATTTGCTTATAAATGGATAAACATGGAGAGTATCATGCTAAGTGAAATGAGTCAGAAAGAGAGGGACAGACATAGAGGGATTGCACTCATTTGTGGAGTATAGAGTAACATTACATGAGGCTGACACCCAAGACAGTAGATACAAGGGCCAGGGGGATTGCTCATAGCTGGAAGACTGCTTCATGAGCGGAGGGGAGAAGGCAGATGGAATAGAGAAGGGATCACTAAGAAAATGATGGCTGGAGGAACTAGTTGGGATGGGAGATGCATGCTGAAAGTAGATAATGGACCAAACACGATGACCTCTTAGTGTCTGTGTTGCAAGCTCTAATGCCCAAGAGTAGAGAGAGAGTATAGGGAATATTGTCTGCGTTAGAGGCAGGGGGAGGGTGGGAAAGGGGGGTTAAACCCGGGATATTGGTGGTGGGGAATGTGCACTGTGGAGGGATGGGTGTTTGATCATTGTGAGATTGGAACCCAAACATGAAAGCTATCTCACGGTGATTCAATAAAATTTAAAAAATTTAAAAAAAAAGAGTGGGGTCTGAATTTTTTTTTATACCAGGCAGAGATGCTGGTTGCTGGATGAAAAGGGAGTGGACACTCACTAAGGACACGGGGAGAATGAGTTTAATATTGTTGGGGGCTGAGGCACATGCAAGGAGGAGCAGAAAGCTGGACCTATGGATGTCATCACAAAGGAACAAGGAAAGAAACCAGAAAGAATGAGGTTGGTGATAGGAAGAAATAAAATAAAGGATATTTGCTTATTAGTTAAGTCTGAGAAGATCATGAATACCTATAATTTTCTCCAAATCTTGCCTTGTTTTCTAGTGCATATATTTAATTTTTCTAATTCTAAGAACATATAAAAGTACATACATTCCAGGTTGGCCTGCAAAACCACCCAAACTCATAGTCTGTTATTTATTTCATTATGTTATTTGTTTCTGGGCTACACTTTGCAGTTCTCAGGACTTACTCCTGGCTCTGCACTGAGGAATCTGTCTTGGTGGCTTCTGGGGGTCATATGGGATGCCTGGGATCGAACCTAGGTCTACCCTGTGCAAGGCAAGAACCGTTACTTGCTGTACTATTGCTCCGGCCTGCTTTATGTAATTTGGAACTCTGCTGACCATGTCTAATTCTTGGCGCTCTTTACATGAGGAGAAAGAAGGAATGATAGCAACCAAACCTGAAGTCACAAGCTTGATTTATTTGAAATATGTTTCTTGGAAGAGCAAAAAAGCATCAAGATGTCACAGGAGATGCCAATCCAACAATTCATACAAGATTGGCTTTGTATAAATAGCTGCGGAAAAGCAGTTGTATTTTTTTCTTCATACTTTCGCGGGAGAGAGGTTCGGTGGGGGAACTGTGTCCAATCTGATGTGGTTGTTCCAAGGGGGAATTGTTAATGACATCTACACAAAATATCAGTTCAATAATTGTTTCCCTTCATTAATCTGAGTGTCAGTGTCCACATTAATGATGCTTATACTGCAGAAGGTCACAGAGAGGTAATAAGGAATCTGTTTTGACTGACATGTAAGGGTTATCCTACACAAATAAGCAAACGTAAAGCTGAGTACTTGATACTCATGAATAAAAATTCCTTCATTTTTTCACTTTAAATGACTGCATTAAATGACATGCAGAAACCTCAAGGTTCTAGATTCTTGCATAGTAATGAACAAAAGCTTTGGAGGAGACAGAAGTTTTCACCCACATATAGGAAATGATGTGATCAGAGTTATGAGGGGAGAGTTAAAGATTTCTTTGAAAGAGTGTGGCAGGGAAGCACAGTGATAGGAGACCTCTTTTCTCCTCCAAGAAAAATCAGGGCTTTGGGTTAGAAATGTCTGTTATATGTAGGGTAATGGCAGCTCTCTTAGGAAGAATAGATAAAAATGAGCACTGCTAGTCTATAAACACAGCTCTAGATAAATTATTTCAAGAAGAGGAAGTAACTTTTTAAATCTATGAAATAGCAATTTTGGTTTGGTGTTTATGGATAATAAAGAGACCTTTGGTGGGGTTGGAGAGATAGTACAGTGGGTAGGGAACATGCCTTGCACATGACCCACCAGGGTTCTATCTCTGGTACCCCACATGGTCCTCTGAGTCCTGCTAGGAATGATTTCTGAATACAGGGTCAGGAGTATAACCCTGACACAGCTGGGTGTGGCCTAACAGCTCCCACTCCTCCCTTCCCTGCTCCCCAAAACCAAAACACCAAAGACCAGTGATGTAGTTAAAAACAGGTGCGCTTTTTAAGAAGAGCATAGTGTGTCTTTGGGCAATTATGTAATGTTTAGTCATTCCCTTCCCACTCCTAAACTTGAGGTGGATTATAGCCCTTTGTCCCTATGATGTCATTTATTATTGGTGTGCATCTCTTCAGGGGTGAGCTCAGGCTATCTCTGGACAGGGCATATTTTTTCCTTTCTCTTAAAAATAATTATAATTAGGTAGCATGGTTGAAATAGTGTTAAAGTCTGTGGCATTGGTGTACAAAGCTACTGTATACCACCACCACCACAGTGCCAATGGTCCTTTACCACTGTTCTTATGTCCCCTTATTCTTCTGTTTGTCTACTGTTTGCTAATTATTTGTGTAATCCAAGAACAAAAACTGGTCATTGTTTGATTTTTTTTAACTCTGATGTTTTAGATGAATCACCTGATTCAGCTCCTCTGGACCTTTCACACTCACTTTAAGAATGACATCAGAAACTGTGATCTGATTGGTTGTCAGGGGTGTTGTGGAGCAGTGCCTTGACTTAATGCAAGCTGAAATAATTCTTGTCAGGAGGAACATCTGTAAGTTCAAGAAATGCCACTGTCTGGTGGGGGTGGGGAGTACCACAGTATCTGGAGAGCTCATAAAACACCACAGAAATACAGTACTGCCTTTATTTCATTGAGGGTCAGAGTAGATCTTATCTTGCATCATCATGTCACCAGAATGCATCTTCATTAGTGTCTACCTCCTCATCGATCACATTTATTGAAATCTTATATGTGAGATGCTGCGTTGAATTCTACCATTTATCAGTTTATCTAAAACCTTACTTGATTTTCCTACCTGCTCACCAGATTTTAACTCCCAAACACAATATTCTTCAAATGTACCCTTGCTATAAATGAGAATATAACTTTCAGTTTTCAGAAGGAAAAAAATGAATAATTGAAAATACAAGGTGTCCCTTTTCCTAGTGTGAGTTTCAAAAATGTGTGGGCATGTGAGACTAGAGTGTTTAGTGGCTGAGGACTGTTCCCCTAGCTGGCCCATGGCTTCAGGAGGATAAAGGACCCGGGGAGTGGAGAAACAGGGCTCCAGGCTTGTTGATAGTTTATTTCTCTCTCTCCTTCCCAACATAGTTTGATCTCTCCCCTTACAGCATAGTAATTTCTCTTCTTTTCCCCATTGTAGTTTGACCTCTTCCCTTGCATCATATTAATTTCTCTCCTTTCGTAGTCGTAGTCTTAGTCACAGTCGTAGTCGTAGTCTAAGTCACAGTCATCATAGTCCCCTCTCTCCCCTTGCATCATAGTCATATAGAAGGGTGGGGGCACACATAGGTGGGGTTGAACATTGTCATAACAGCAAATGAATATAAAGCCCCTTCTTCTGGGAAAGTTCTAGGCGATTAAGTCAAGGACAAAATCTCATCTGAGGGTTCAGCACTCTAGATTACTAGGAGATCCGCTCAAGGGCAGGATTCCATCCAGGGTGTATTGCTTTCTCCTTTCCTCAGTTAGTAATCAATTTAAGCAATCATAGCAAATTTACTTCTAATTAATATTCCTAGTCATTTTGTATGAACATAGTAAGAGATATATTAAGCTTAAAGGTTGGCTTTTTCTGGAGATATCTCGCTATATATCTCAGACTATATAGCCTTTGGGCCAGGTTAGTCTTTCCTAACCCAAGCAGGGTCCTTATTTAGTTATTTCTTTTTGGGTCATGACAGAGTTTGTTCATGACCATGCTCTTATTATACTTCTTATGGCACTTAGATTACCCCTTTCTGATGTCAGGGTAGCTTACAGCTTGCCCTGGGTCCATCCTTGTCTTTCACTGGGACCCTCCTTTTGGGGGGTGCTAGGAAATAAGGTAAACTGAGGCTTAAGTCAAATAAATATGATGGATACCAAGGAGTAAATATTATTTGGAGACAATTAACTCTCATGTTACAGAAGCATAGCATCAACTGTTTTCCTGTGTTAATACAAAAAGGACATTGCTAAACCATGCAAGTGAGATAAAGGAAAGAGAAAAGCAATATAGGATTATTAGTGCTTGATGGAATTGGGTATGCTTCAGGAGCACTCTTGTGGGAGTAACTCAATAAACCTAAGCTCCCTGAAGGAGGATCAAGGACAACCCAATGTTATTCAACACCTAAACTGCCTCTCAAAATGTCCTCAGGGTTTGATTCCTCTGTTTCGCTTGGAGGGCAGGAGGAAGCCTGAGTAGTTTGGAGGAAATCTCTCAGGTTTAATTCCTAGATGCTTGGTCATGTATCATGTGGCTGTATATATGTTTCCTGAACAGTTTTGGGGGGTTGACAGTGACAGCAAGCCTCATGAGGACAGGAATTTTCTTTGCTATTTTCCAGTGCTTTTCCTCTCTTTATGAGTAAAGTCTGGAATATAGAAAGGGCTCCATTAAAATAAATTGGGTTCCAGAAGATATGGGGTTGAAACGAGAAGGAAATTTTAGTTTTTTTTTTCAATTGAACTGCTTGTAAATGTCTGCATAATCTTGGACAATTCATGTCTGTCTTACTCTTTGGGTTAACTATAAATGAAACAGCGGCAGGAGGTCTCAGAAAGTCATAGATGTAAAAGTGCCTTTAACAATTGTTTTCCACTAGTTCATCACAAGTAAGTGAAAATAGCAAGAGTCACCAAGCAACCTTCATCTTTCAGTGTGTACTCATCTATCTATTACTATAATGCATATTACTAAAGAAGCTATTTTGCCTTAAATCTCTGTCTCCTTTATATTCACAGTGGTGGTGAAAATGAGAGGTGTTGTTAAGGCATTTGTGAACATACTTGGTGTCTTTCAGTCTAGCCAAGTAGCTGGGAGTCCTTGGTGCCAACAAGATGTCATCAGGCCCTGGTATTTTATGAGCCTCTTAAAAGGGTGAGTATCCAGGAATGATACCCGGGCAGTTTGTCAGGGCACTGTGCAATAACTACCTGGACGAGCTGCTTCTTGGACTGAAATCAAATTGCAATGGCTCTGCACAGCCGACGGAGGTTTTAATATCAGTCCAGTCCATCACCCACAGAGAACACTATTAATAACCAGGTAAAAGCCTTTGTGTATAAGCCGATTCCATTTACAGTTATATCATGTCAGGCGGATGTCAGCATCCTATCTTGTCTTAGTCATAATGATGGCTAATATGATCCATACAGGATAAAAGATGGGGTGGGACGGATCACAGAGTTAAAAATCAATCAGGGCTTTCTCATACATTTCTATGCTTTTGTGGCTGGTTAAATCATGAAAATCTCAAGATTGATTTTTTTTTTTTTGCTTTAGTAATCAATCCTTCATCATCTGTTACTTTTTTACCTCCTCCCTTTTCTCCCGTCCTACATTTCTTTTTTTTTTAAAAAATATGTGAACAAGAGTTAATATTTTTTTCTCTGAATAAATACAGAGATGCACTCTTTGCCCCAGAGAGGAGATTTATCACGTTTTGAAGGCAGAGCTGAAAAGTTGTATGTACTCCTTTATTGGACAGGCGAGATATGGGGACTGATAAGTATGAAGAAGCTTGTTCTTTTCAGAAATAAGTCATTGACTCTGAGATATATGTATAAGATTTAAGTGTGTATGTATTCAGCAAGGTTCTATGACACAACTAGGAGAGTGCTAATTTGATAACCAAAAGCTCAAAAAGAATGCCAAGTATTTGCTATTTTTTAGAATAACTGGATTTTATCTTTGGAAAAAAACCTTTAAAAATGTGGTGATTCCATCAGACCAATTAAGTAGACGTATGAGAGGTGAGTAGGGAAGAGAATGGAATATGGAGGTGGACAAAAGGAAAGTGGTGGATTCTGGGAGGTCTACTAAGCCATTTTAGCACCCAGAGACTTCTTATAGAAATGCATCTAGACTGTAAGCTGAGGTATGACCCCATGCCACCCAGGGAGGTGGAAAGATTCTCTCTCCCAGTGCTTTCTTTCTACGGGGAAGATGGCAGTGGCAGCAGCAGCAGAGCCCATGTGGCGTCCGCTATTCCCTAGAACTCACAACCCAGGGATACGAGCTTGTAGTGATGTGGCGCGCAAGAGATCATGGGATGGGGGTGTTACTGGCACGCTTTCCACCCAGATGAGATCTGGAGCAGCTGCGCACGACATAGCCCCTCTGCTCTTTAAAGACTATGATCCAGTCTCTGTGGTGTGAGATGATATCTCATTGTTGTTTTGATTTGCATCTCCCTGATGACTAGTGATATGGAGCATTTTTTCATGTGCTTTTTGGCCATTTGTGTTTCTTTTTTGAGAAAACTTCTGTTCATTTCTTTTCCCCATTTTTTGATGGGGTTGGAGGTTTTTTTCTTATATAATTCTACAAGTATATCCTGGATATTAATCACTTATCAGATGGGTATTGGGTAAATATTCTTTGCCATTCTGTAGGCTCTTTCTGTATTTTGGTCACTGTTTCTTTTGAAGTGCAGAAGCCTCTTAGTTTGATGTAGTCCCATTTGTTTATGTTTGCTTCCACTTGCATAGTCAGTGCTGTGTAGTCCTTAAAGATGCTATTAGCTTCAATGTCATGGAGAGTTCTGCCTACATTTTCTTCAATGAACCTTATAGATTCATATCTGATATTGAGGTCTTTAATCCACTTTGATTTGACTTTTGTGCCTGGCATTAGACAGAGGTCAGAGTTCATTTTTTTGCAGGTAGCTATCCAGTTTTCCCAGCACCACTTCTTGAAGAGGATTTTCTTGTTCTACGTTGCATTTCTTGCTCCTTTGTCAAAGATTAAGTGGCCATATATTTGGGGTCTGTGACAGGATATTCAACTCTGTTCCATTGGTCTGCAGGTCTATTTTTTATCCCAATACCATGCTGTTTTAATTACTACATTCAAAAGAACAAAGGCAACCAGTGCTGGCGTGGATGTGGGGAAAAAGGGACGCTCCTTCACTATTGGTGGGAATGCCGACTGGTCCAGCCTTTCTGGAAAACAATATGGACAGTCCTTCAAAAACTAGAAATAGAGCTTCCATAGGACCCCGCAATACCACTTCTGGGAATATATCCTGAGGATGCAAAAGAGCACAGTAGAAACGACATCTGTACCTATATATTCATTGCAGCACTGTTCACAATAGCCAAAATCTGGAAACAATCCGAGTGCCCTAAAACAGATGACTGGTTAAGGAAACTTTGGCACATCTACATAATGGAATACTATGCAGCTGTTAGGAGAGATGAAGTCATGAAATTTGCTTATAAATGGATAAACATGGAGTGTATCATGCTAAGTGAAATGAGTCAGAAAGGGAGGGACAGACATAGAGGGATTGTACTCATTTGTGGAGTATAGAATAATATCACATGAGGCTGACACCCAAGAACAGTAGATACAAGGGCCAGGGGGTTGCCCATAGCTGGAAGACTGCTTCATGAGCTGAGGGGAGAAGGCAGATGGAATAGAGAAGGGATCACTAAGAAAATGATGGCTGGAGGAACTAGTTGGGATGGGAGATGCATGCTGAAAGTAGATAATGGACCAAACATGATGACCTCTCAGTGTCTGTGTTGCAAGTTATAATGCCCAAAATTAGAGAGAGAGAGAGTATGGGGAAATTTGCCTGCCTTAGAGGCAGGGGGAGGGTGAGAAAGGGCGTTATACTCGGGATATTGGTGGTGGGGAATGTGCACTGGTGGAGGGATGGGTGTTTGATCATTGTAAGAATGGAAACCAAACATGAAAGCTTGTAACTATCTCACAGTGATTCAACAAATTTTTTAGAAATTTTTTTTTTTTGGAGATTTTTTTAAAAAAGAAAAAAACAATAAATCAGTAAAATATAACATATACTAAGAGAGACAAGATATAAAAAAATAAGAAAAATAAAGACTATGATCCGGGAGGTCTACTAACCCATTTTGGCACCCAGAGACTTCTTATAGAAATGCATCTAGACTCATTTTGACTGTGAACTGAGCTACAACCTCGTGCAGCCTGGGGAGGGATTTTTTTCCCTCTCTACCCCATTTTTCTGAGCGAAAATGGCGGCAGCGGTAGCAGCCACGTGGTAAGAACCACCCTCTAAGACCCCTCAACCAGGAGGTAGGACTTTCTTTAGTGACGTAGCCTGTAGGTGGTCCTGGGAGGGGGGGCGTTCCCGGCGCGCCTTCCGCCCAGAGATGAACCAGAGCCACAGCACGAGAGGCAGACCCTCCTCGCCTATTGACTGTGATCCTGAGGTCTCCTAACCCATTTTGGCACCAGAGCAGATTCTTGCAGCCATCCATTTTGACTGTGAACTGAGCTAAAATATTAGAAACCCAAAACCGCACGGCCCCAATAGCGGCCGCGCGGACTCAAAGTCTTCACTCTTAGCAATGAAGAGAAATTATTAGATGATGCCTATTCACCAGGCCTTATTGTTGGGGAAAATTTCCAATCAATAATAGTGAGTTCTGTATGGAAATATGGAATGTACTCAATATATATAGAGAATAATGGGAATATCATTAGCTACTTAGATGGGGGGTGGGGTGGGAGGGGGATGTATTGGGGTTCTTGGTGGTGGAACTGGTGCACTGGTGAAGGGATGGTGGTTTAATCAGTATTTGACTGTGACTTAAACCTGAAAGCTTTGTATTTTTTTTCTTTTTTTCACGGTGGTTCAATAAAATATTTCTTTAAAAAAATAAAAAATAAACTAAGTCCCTCCCGTTTCAAAAAAAAATGCATCTAGACTGTACACTGAGCTAAAACAGCAGAAATCCAGAACCACGTGGTTGCTATTATGGCCGCTCAAGCTCCTATAATCTTCATTCTCAGCAATGGAAAACGAACTATCAAATGATGCCTTTCAGCAGGTTTGATTGTTGGGGGAAAATCCCAAATAATAATAATAGTCAGTTCTCTGAAATATTTAATGTCTTCAAAGTATAGAGAGAATAAAGCGAAGATGATTAGCCACTCAGGTGCGGGTGTGTGTGTGTGGGGGGGTATATTGGGGTTCTTGGTGGGGGAAACAGGTGCACTGGTGAAGGGATGGGGGTTTGATAACTATATGACTGAGACTTAAACCTGAAAGTTTTGTAACTTTTGTCATGGTGATTCAATAAATTAAAATTTAAAAAAAAAGAGGAAAATGGTGGATCCATCTGAAGAGTTGGGAGGAGAGTGGTACAATTGTGATACGGAGGTACTATTAGCTGGACCAGGGAGATCCAACATGGGACAAAAGCCTTTCATGCATATGGAAATAGGATACAATCAATAATTCATTAATCACCATCTTTATTTTTCTAGGCACTCAGATTGGGAGCAGCAAATACAAATTAAATCCTCAAGAAGCCCATGGTCATGCATCGGGGAAAAGAGTAAACAAAATCTTTGGAGAGAAGAAGAAAATCTCTCACTGTATAGGAATTTTGCAGAGTAGTGGTGGGCAGCTAGAAAGCTTAGGGGTTTCTTGGCAATATTATGAAGACAGCTCATAAGAACAAATCAGAAGTTTCCCCATCATGCCCCCAAACATAATGGCCCAATCACTTCTATTTTCTCCTTCATAATCACTCATCCTCCTTCTCCACATTGAGGTTATCCAAAGTGGTAGTGTGGTCTAGGGCTGACCGGGCTGATGCCCGAAGTTAGAACTTCTCTGAAGGAAGTTCTTTGAACACACTTTTTTTTTTTCTGGGAGCTTTCCTTCTCCTTCCCCTTGGGCCTCAGGACAATAGCCACGAACTACTGCAACTATCCCTTGAAGTTTACCTATACAAAATCCATACATTTGTAAATTGTAATTTCTTAAATTTCCTCAAGTTATCCTAATTTTGGCACTCCTGTTTTCTGTAACCAAGTGCAGCCAATTACATAAAACAACTTCATCCCCTCTCTATTTGTTGCTACTGCAAGCTTATCGCACTAACCTCCAAATACACTTCCTGATTTCACTCTTGTATTCCTACAGCCTGCTCGCTCACACAGCCAAAATAATATTTTAAAAACCATAAATCAGATCTTGACAATCTCTTGCTTAAAATTTTTGGCTGCCCAACACTTTTGTGAAATACAGTTACTTTCATTTAGGGAGTTTTTCATGAAAGAACCACCTTTTTTTTTTCACTCTGACTTCATCTATAACAACTGCACATTTCAGAACTATGTTTGAACAAGCTTGGCCTTCACTGATTCCCTGATATGTCAATGGCTTTCCTTCCCAAACATTTAATGACTGGTTATTTTCTTATCTAAAAATCAGAAAAGATCAAGCTTGGCTATTAAGCTGAAGTGGCCAGGCATTTTGCATGACATCTATTCACTTCAATTCACTTCCTTTCTACATATCTTCCTGCACACCTGTTTCTAACTTTATCTCTCTTGGCCTACCCATTTATCCATTTGTCTATTTATCCATCCTCCACTCATCCTCCTATTATAACAGAAATCATGCTTCAATGGAAAAGCTAACTTGTCTCTTATTTGGCATCATATGTCTACCATATCACACATATCTGACACATAGTAAGCACTCAGTGATACTGAATGTAGACATTAAAGGATCCTATTGGGGCTGAAACAATAGCACAGCAGGTAGGGCATTTGTCTTGCATGTGGCCAACCTGATTTTGATTCCCAGTATCCCATATGGTCCCCTGAGCATGACCAGGAGTAATTCCTGAGTGCAGAGCCAGGAGTAACCCCTGTGCATTGCGGGCTGTGACTCAAAAATAAAAAAGAACGAAAGAAAAAAAGGATCCTGTTGTAGAAGGAACAGATAATGAGCCAAGTTTCTGAGATAAGTTCAAGTTGAGAACATAGAAGAAGAGAGTTATTAGAATTTTGGTGCCAGTTAGGACCATATATAAGTGGTCATATATGAGTTATTAGAATTTTGGTGCCAGTTAGGACCATATATTTTGGAACGGGGTTATTGGTAATAGATAAGAATGTTCAGGGTTCTGTTGAGAGTTGGAGTTCTTCATCATTCGTGTGTGTGTGTGTGTGTGTGTGTGTGTGTGTGCATATGCACACGTGTGCCCTGGGCTTCTTTGGAAGGTTAAAAAAGACAATAATCCCTTTACTAAATCCCATTTAAAATGCTTTGGGCTGGAGCAATAGCATAGCGGGTAGAGCATTTGCTTTGAACGTGGCCGACCCGAGTTCTATTCCCAACATCCCATATGGTCCCCTGAGCACCGCCAGGGGAAATTCCTGAGTGCAGAGCCAGGAGTAACCCCTGTGCATCACTGGGTGTGACCCAAAAAGCAAAAAAAAATGCTTTTAGTGTATGAAGTAAGGTAACTAGAATTACAATGAAAAACTACTTATATAGTTATCAAAACCAAGTATCCAAGAACACATGACTGGGTAAAGAAACTTGTACAGTATAAGAAAAGACAAAATCAGGCAATTTGCTGCTATATGGATGGATCTAAAGCATATCTTGCTGAGTGAAGTAAGTCAGGAGGAAAGGACAGAAACAGAATGTTCTCTCTCATATGTGAGATATAAAGAAACACACTAAGGGACTAACAATAGTGAAAAGCAAAAGAGTCTGAGAACTGTTTTACAGAACTGAGCTTACCAGGGTGGGAAGGAGGCACTCTGGTGGAGGTGTGGTGGTAAAACATTGTATATGCATGAGACCCTATCATTAACAGTATTATAAATCATGATGCCTAAAATTTAAAACTTTGAATATAGTTATAAAACTCTTCCAAAATTGTGACATAGTAATACAATGATTTATTATTAAATTGATAATAAAAATATATCAATGTATTTGATAATCGCTAGAATTTTTCAATGATGAATGTATATGATATTTTAAGACTGATGCAACAGCAGTAATGTTGATAAGTATTTATCTCTGCAAATCTCATGTGCTCTGGTTTGTAGTCTTTATTGTCTTTGCTTTTGGGGGTCACACATGGCATGCTTAGGGCTTACTCTTGGCTCTGCATTTAGGGATCACACCTGGTGGTGCTTGGGAAACCATATGGAGTGCTGGGTATCGAACCTAGGTCAGCTGCATGAAAGGCAAACATCATATCCATTGTTGTAGCTTTCTGCCCCCTGTACTGATACTTTAAGGAAATAAAAAAATTAAGTTAGAGTTTAGCAAAAGTGTTTTTTTTTCTCACCAAGTTTGCAAACATTATGAATGCTATTCTTGGGTATCTATTTAGAAATTTGATGGGTCTATAGTGTTTATGAGAACACTTGAATGATTCCAGTATGACCAAAGATTGGGTAAATCTCAGAGGAGATGAGGCTATAAGGATGTTTCCTTGAATCACATCCAAACCTCTCTCCTTTCAAAGACTGAATTTCTCTACTGAAAATCATGAGAGAATATTTTTCTGGTGTGATGTTTGGGACTTCCTGCTTCCCAATAGTCAAAGAAACAGTTTAAGGAGGCTATTTCACACAGTATCTCTGTTGCTCCTGACTCTTTTTTATTCCCATAGTCATCAACATTGGGAAAATGAAATCCTGTCGTTATGCAGGACATTCCACACATACTTTCCATAAAAAATCCCTCTAGAAGAATCTTTTTGGGTGAGGCATTAAAGCTCTACCTTACAGTTAGAATGCATGAGCTCTTACAGATGGGGTGCCTTAGGTTCATTCATCACATTTATGATCTATATAGTCACCTTAAAGTAAATTTCTTCAACCACATTAATTTGGGATGTGTAAAATACATCTGTAATTGATCAGAGTTGGGGATGCTCCTACTCAACCTGCTGAGGAGAGTTCCCTTGAATGTGCCCCCTGCTCTGTTGTATAAAGAAGCAGGCCCATTGCTCTGTAGCTTTTCCAAATACAAATGTGGGGCTTATTGTTTGCCTGGATTTTCTGCTTTTCATCATTTAAAGGAATCTAATGGAATGCAAATTTCTGTTAGAGGAGATCTATGAAATTAGAGGGGATCCTATCCATGTATTTTTGTTGAACTTGACCTAGAGATTTACTGTTTGGGAAAGCTGAAGTTACTATAAAGTCTGTCCCAAGTTAGTTCTATTATCAGATTGTTTTTTTCTGATCTAAAGAAAAGAGGTTTTTAATTTAGGTACTCGGTAATTCAAGGAGTTGTAGAACCCTAATATATTGAACCAAAGAGTTCTTTCATGTGAAAAGTTTGGAAATCCTTCAGGATTTTCTTCTCATGGCCGCTTATTCACTTGTCTTAGAGCAGGAGTTTTCAGGGGGTAAATAATCCTAATGTTTTGTGACAGATCTTGGCTTTATAGCAAGTTTTCAAGTGGATTTGAATGGCTTGGGTTGTTGAAATAATTCACTACAATGTAGCTTGACATGTGACATCTTATTTTATTAGGCAGAGAAATTGGAATGGAAATCAAGAGCATGAAGCCTTTTTTGCTAAAATAAATCAGCAATAAGTCCCTATAGATTTGTAATAGAAGTGAAGTTTAGACTCATGCCCTTCTGACATCTGACAATCAAATTAAAACCAGCTGTAACCTGTATTGCCCCTCATCTACCTTCCAACCACTTCCTGATTTTTGTAGCTACTATATGTGATTCTGATAAGTAGCACATGGTTTTCTGGTAGGGACTTAAAAAATACGCAATTGAAATCATGAAATCATATTAAAATGATCTTCTCCTCCCTCCTCCCCAACATTTTTTGTTTTGTTTTGAATTTATACTGTGGAGTGCTGAGAGCTTGTTGCTCATGGGAAAGATTATTTTTCATCCAGTCTCCTTCAGCCCAGCCAATTGTTGTATGTGTTACATGTTCTCCCAGGTTGTAGTTCTCAGATAGGGTCAGATAGAGACAGTTAGGACTAAGTTGGATTCAATCTCATTGGCAGAAAGTCACGACTCAACATGGCATCCGGGTTTTGTCCGAGGGTCTTCCTGGCCAGAACTTCTTCCTCTGCTTCTATTCCTAGGTCAAGTGCTTATTACCTTTTAAGTCTAAACTTTTTACAAGTAATTAGCAGTTGAATCTTCTCTGGGCTCAATTTTCTCATCCATTTTCTAACCAAATTCCCATTGAAATCAACCACGAGGCTTATTGATTTAATTTAGACTAATTTAATTTTAATCGATGGCCAGCAGTTGTTTCACAGGAAGTTTAAATTAAGAAAGTCCCAATGAAGTAACTGAATGGATTTTGTTATTTCATATATATATTTACCTTTAAAATCCTAACTCTAACTGTGCCTGTAGAGAAAATGGCTTCTTTAATTTTTAGAAAACACAAGAAGCAGACAAATGAATGTCCAAAATAATGGAATCCTTATTTTAATACGTAGGAGTGCTAGTCACTGGCTAAAGCCCTGTTGTCTGTATTGGGAAGTGATTGGTTTAAGAATAATTTCCCACAAGCCACTGTATTGAACATTGATTCACCTTGGGAGCCAAGTCAGAGTAAGGGCAGATTTGTTAAAGGAGTGGAATCTGACAGCACAAATCTCATTCCTTTATGATTGCTCCAAGGAATGGTCACCCCACCCATTCATTATAGAAAGGTTCAGATCACAATGCTATTTTGAGGGAAAAAATCAGTTTCTTTCCTTGCTCTGAAATCTTTTGCTCACGTGGTTCCCATTGACTTTCAGAGACTCAGGAATAATTTGAACACTGGGCTTACATGTTGAAGCCTTTGGGAAAAGCTATGGCCAAAAGTGACCCACATTAACTTGTGTTTTAAATTCTGTTTGGTTGCCCCCCTCCCCAACTTCTTTTCTGAGTTCTAATGTCTTTTCATCCTGGCCAGAAGCTGCAGCAATTTTTCTCCATGCTTGACCTAGCCATTTATCCCACTTTCGTCTGGCAGAAGAATAGAAAACAACATTTGCAGCATCCCTAAATTAATTATACTTTTCTCAAGCTAAAGAACTGTGACAGAGCCACAAAACAGCTACTGAAAACTAATTCCTTAAAAGAATATGAAAAAAGGAAGTTGTATAAGATAGGGTAATTAATCTTGCAATAAAAATAATTGTTTACAGTTAAAATTAATGTAACATGCATTCCTCAGCAGATAATAAATTATAGACTTTCTCATTAGCATTTGAATTGATTTCCTCTAATTTCTGAGGAGCACATGAGCATGTGACTAGATTAAGTTTAATTGGACTACAGCTGGTGCTGATTGTATGCACATGGGGTGGGGGCTTTGCTGACTGATTGGTTGCCTCTGCATTTTGTTCCCATTGTCTTTCTCTCTCTCTACTGTTTTTCCCCTACAGGTAGGAAGATGAAAAATACTCAAAATAGAAATAACAAGAGGAAGGATTGTGATGTTGGATAATATTAAGTAGTAACCTCCTACCAAGAATGATTGAATGTAATATATGGGTTTCATATAATTGTTATCGCCAACTTCTTATCATTATATAATTATCATTTTGTCAATAACTTACTTTTTGAGCATTTGCTATGTTCCCAGCACTGTGCTGTTTCTCACATGTCATTGAGTCTTTAAAACAGCTTTTTTGTAGGTGTCATTATTCTTCCTATTTTATGGATGAGTACATGAAGTCTCAGAAGAATGAATTACTTGTCCAAGGTAACACAGATTGGTATAGCAGAGTTGAAATTAAAATCTGTTTTTTAAAAAAATGTCTAGGGCTCTTAGCCCCTGCATTATTATTCTGATTATTTGAGGAATCAAGAGTCTAATTGATCTGTTGTTGGGGAAATGAAAAAATGGGTGGCTTGTAATTCAAGCTAGGCATTTGAACATGCACTGTAGCAGTCACCGGAGGAGGAAAATAGCTAAAATAGGGTTAATTTACAGCTAATGAGGATTATGTGGTCACCATGGAGATAGGCAAGGTTTCTAATGGGTCTATAATTAGTAAAAAGCATGAGTCCAATTAGTATCGGGATTGTTAAAAAGTGGAAAGAAACCAATACTTCAGAAAAGGCCAGGGTAAGAGTTGGTAAAATTTAGATTCAATGTCAATAGAGTGTGTGTGATTGGAGTGAAGAATATTAATACTGAAAGAGTAATTGTTGACTTTTTGTCCAACAATATGATGTTTTCTCTTAGAATAAAATTTCCACTTAAGTGAAGTTTTTGGAGCATTTTGAAAAAACGTCCAGAAAATTCGATGGAATTTTGATGTTATAAAACTTGTTGAGAAAGTGGGGTCTTGGGTTGTAATGTAGTAATGTTTCCTTTTAGGAAAAGCAAAAACAATTTTAGGTGAATCCCATGGCTTCTTCTTCTGGGTTGCCATTGGCATCTGACTTAGCTCAGGGTCACAATTTAACTTTTGCTGTAGATTTCCTGGTAACTTTCTATTCCTTGAGGATGGGACCCTCATTAGGTGTCATAAGTACATTGAACTGTAGGTGGTAGTCGTTTAAATTCTATAGATTCTTCTTTCCTTCCATCCTATCTTCCTTCTTTCTCTCTTTCTTCTTTCCTCTTCCCCTTTTTAGTGATGGGGATGGAACTTAGGACTTCACACAGGTAAGGCATGCATCTTAGCACTGAGCCATTTCCCCAGCCCTGTAGTTATAATTCAAAGTAAAATTTTTCTAAATTGCAACAACGTTTCTCTACTCTCTTTTATTTGGAAAATATACCTTACTGTATAATGTTATATTCATTAGATTTAGGTAATTATATAGAGAAATAGAAATTGATCATGGTACCCGATATTATTGTGACAAAGCCCCATGATTCTTGGAAATGTTAGATATAACGTTATGTTCTTGCTATGCTTGAATATAATTTGGTGGAACATTTATTACAGAAATAATATTTCTTTATAACATTATTGATTGCCAGTATGCAGGCTTTTCAGTCAAATTTTCTACCTACTGTCTTCTGTTTGCAATCAGAATTCTAGATTTTATTATCTCTTTCCTACAGATCCCCTTTTACCAGATTTCTCCTTCACTTCTGGTAACAATTCATTTTTATAATCTAAAAGTTTGTTCTGTATTGTGGTAGTCAAGATAGATACATAGTAGAGTACAAACCATGGGACCCATATTTAAAAAACACACGATGCACACACATATACACTTTAGGTCAGCTTTCTCTTCCCTTGCTTAAATAGTAACTTTAAGAAAGACAAAAATAAGGCCGGTTAATTCCCTAATATTTCAGTTGAGCAAACATGGCCAGTACCACTGCCAAGGCCTGGGAGTCTTCATCCTGGGACTCCTGGCGTTTATCATCAAGATCTTGGATAGCTCCCCTTTCACATGCTCCCCTTGCTTGGGGCTGCTCAACACCCGTAATCCATAGCCTTTGTTTCAGTTTTATTGTAAACTGAAGTACAGTCCCATTTAAATTTTCCCAGTAAACGAAGTGCCACACGTTGCAGCCATGCCTTTCACCTCATTATGATGGGAGCAGAGTGTGATGTCACACTTGACCCAAAACCGATCTGCCCATAAAAGACACAGCCTGTTCCCCTTTTGCTTCCTGGCACAAGCACTGGGAAGGAGCTTAGTAAGAAATTCCTGCCGTGATGACAGATTTAAAAGTTGCTACAAACTCTAATAGACAGCAACTGCAGTTTGTAGACATACACAACATGTACCGCTTTCTTGTATTTTTAAGTGATGACATTCTTCCTTTAAAGAATTACACTTATGCAGCTCATTACTGTGGCCTGTCTATGAAATGGGGAGGTAGGGAGAAGGAAAAGAGGGCTAAATTGGATATGAAGACATTTGCCAGAAGAATTTTTCAAATGTTAATGAGCAGCTAAAAGGCCTATACACGTGTGTTGCAGTGTAATTGGGTTCAATGCCTTCTGGAGACTCTGAAGCTTTTTTTACTCTTGGCCATTGTATTTTGAAAGTGGAATGAGCCCCTCCTTGATCTAACACTGGCCCTGAAGATCCACATGGTGTTAAATTGTAAATCTGCAGACAGCCAACACACAGAGGGCCAAGTTCCAAAGACTCTTGTTTGGTTTGGGCTTTTTATGCAATTAAGTGAGTGGCAGTCTCTAAATGTCCCTGGGGAGGTACAGCATTCGACAAAGAGAATTTATTGGAAAGGGGTGAGGAGAGGTTCCTTCCCGGTTGCTGGGATTTCTTCCTGGAAAAAAAAGGAATAAGTAATTATATCCAAATGTGTTCTGAGAAGTTGCCAACCTGTTTTAATTCCTTAGGCTGTGTTATCATCTTGGTCTATCTGAGTTCTCTGTTGGGAAAAACTTAGATGTTTTTCCACATGAAGCAATTACAACTAAGAATAAGCTTGTATCCTAGTTAAAGTTATTTTTAAGTCACTTGGAAAATGGTGATGTCTTTTCCCTAACAAGGGAGCAAGATGCTCCCAAAGCTTGATAGATAAGCAGGTGGTTTCTATTGTGGGTTATTTCCAGATTTCTGAGATTTCAGAGAGGAACCATACTGAGGAATAGTGAGGCATTGAGGGCAGGAGTACCCAGACATAAGCACCCCCTAAAATAATACCTGGGCATCATGAAAAGATTCTGGGTTGCATAATACCCAGTATGGGTGAAGTTAGTTATGACTGTTGCGATAACATAGGAAGTTATATTGAAGAATGGAATGTCCTTGATTTAGGGGACCATAAATTATTGCCACAGAAGTAGGAGGTAGTTGGCCAATACAGTGAATTCATAAAGCTGAGACTTCTCTAGAAAAATTTCCTGAAGTTTCATTTACTTAGCACGTGAGCAAATGGGAACTATTTAGAATACTGGGTCCTATAGCTTCAGGCAATTCTTTGAAGCCACAGACTTGTGATTCTATCCTTGTGAGAGTGTTATTCACTGTAAGAATGGAAATGGAAAGGCCAGAGTGATAGTACAGCAGATAGGGCATTTGCTTTGCACATGGCCATCTTGGTTTGATCCATAGAACCACATATGGTCACCCCTAGCCCTACCAGGAGTGATCCCTGAGTGCAGAAGTCAGGAGTAAACCAGATTTGGCCCCTAAGAAAAATAATGTGAGTTTTAGGGAAGGAGTATAGAACTGGGGTGATTATTAGCTTTTGTCTTTATATTTAGTGTTCTATGACAATTTGTTATGTTGCAGAAGGACTAGTTTTGGGGGGTTTGATCTTTATAACTATTTCATAGCCTTTGAATATGGAGATCAGAGTGAAATTCAGTATAGACTATTTATTTCTCCCACTTTGTTCTTACACCACGGTTTACAAAGTGTTTGCTATTTACAAATTACATGACAACTCGATATAGGCATTCAGTATTCCAGAAACAATCCTTCTACCACTGCCACCTTCCCTGCACCATCATCTCCATTTTCCCAATTGCCGCTCAAGTCTTCCCCCATAACAGGCCCACAATAATTTATTTTATATTACTTGTATCCACTAAATGGTTAATGGGGTGCTGAGAAAATATTTCAGTAAAAGAAAATTTGTGAAAATTTTTTTATCTCACCATGGGGACACTAAGTTCTTGTGTGAGGGTTTACTAAGGCTTTGTTGCAAGTTAAGCCTTGTGTGTTAGTGCCCTTATTAGTTGAGATTAGTTGGCTTTTACATTACATTCCCATCCGATCTAATGTGCACCTTCTGGGATGCCAGCACTATAGTATTTGCAGATGTTGCACAGCCATGAATGTGGCCATATGTTCTAGAAAATCTAGAATATTTAACTGGACGATCCAGCCAAGACATGGCGATAGCAGTTTGGGTGTGAATGCTACTGCTGGGGCTTTAGGAGGGTGGGAAATTGGTTGCCCAAGTGGGGATTATTTAAGTACAATTTTTTTGTTTTGGAATTTAAGCTAATAAGGAATAGAAATAAAATAAGCAAGTCACTCAGAGGACACCCCAAATTTTCATTCCTATCTAAAACTTAGAAACTCAGAATGTTGGATGATTTCTCTAAATTTAGTAACCTTTAAACTCCAAGTGCCAGCTATGAGGCATTAAGAATCATTAACCAAGGTCAGAGAGGTGGCTCAGTAGTAAGACAGATGTCTCCTATCTGGAGGTCCTGGGTTAGATGCCTGACACCACACATGCTTCATTAACTATTCCTCCCCATTTCTCTCAATTTGACCAATTACATGTTGGGTACTGTCTCAGGTAACAGAGAGTCATAAAGAAATTTATCACATTCTCTAATCCAAAATATGGGGTATAAAAAGGCACAGAGAGACAACTAACAATAGACTCAAGGATACAGAGGTGAAACTATTCTTTAGGAGAGTTCACTTCTTGCAGGGATGAATAGAGAAAAGCATCATAAAGCCTGTTTGGATGATTTTACAACACAACATCTCATTTACTACTTTTTATATCCTGGAATTATGGACCTTCTTGTTTTCATTTACATGATGAGTAAATTGAGGCTTTCAGGTGGTAATTTGTTAAAAGTTCAAGATCCTATAGGTAGCAAAATAAAGTAAGAGTTCAAATCCAGATTAGACCTTGTCAAAGTGGAACAAAATTATATGGAAGTGGAGAAAGTTCAAGGGTTGACAACAAAAATAAATTACGGTAATTCAATATTTAATATGCCTCTCTGGTAGTTAGATTGTAAGGTTTGGGTGATGTGATAAGTAATTGGGAGCTATATCTAGAAGATCTAATACACACTAGATAAGAAAGGAAAGAGGGAACAAAGGAGAAAAGGAGAAGGGAAGCAGAGAATGAGGGTGGGAAGAAATCAATAAAGTACAGCCCGAAGAATGATTTGCTGAATGGCATTTTGGGATAATTAATATTGCTATAGTTCTTTATGATGGAAATTGCAGTACCTAAGAGATGAACTTAAGTGATAGATTGGTAATCAAATTTAAACCAATTAAAATTTAAAGGAGAAAAATTTAAACTGATCTTAAAGAATTTTGAATTATGATTCATATATGGTGGCTATGCAGTGTTTTTCCCTATCTTTAACATATTAGCCAAATTCATGCTTCCTAAGACAACATTGTGTCCAGTTGGGATTCTGCCTCACGTGTATAATTTATGTGGTATGGCTGGAGATAAAGTGTTTAATTGCTTGTTTAATGTTTCATATATGTTTAATGTTTCATATGTATATGAACATTTATACAGTTGGAGCTGTTTGATAAAGCTATAGTTCAACCTTAAAAATTACCTTCAAATTTATTAGGAGAAAGCTCCTAATGCAAGGTTATTTTGGTAATCAGGGAAGGCTATTGTGATTATGGCCAACTGTACACAAGTCGTTAGGCTGTCAGAGTTTGGAACTTTAGGTGATCTGTCAGAAAGTGGAAGAAAATAAATTTGAATTTCCCTTTCGCCACTGGGGCCAGCATTTCCCGATGCTCAATAGATATTTTCCATGTGAATGAATGAGCACAATAGCCAATTAGACTTCTTAAATCTTATCTGGCCACTAGATGGGAATAGCAACAAGTTAAAATCACTTAATGACTCACTGTAATTTTATCAAATTAATGTCTGTGTTTTTATTCCTATTTCTGCCTCCTAAATCCAGGTCCTTATCATTTTATAATTGATTTTCTGCAATGGTTTAATAGCGGTGCTTTAGTTTTGCTTTCCTTTTCCCCAAATTGTCAATAGTTCATGTCTGGATGTATTAAACTCCTGAAAATAATTTTCATCATGTTCATCTGTTCATTAGTTTATTTGGACATTTATTTGTTTACTCTAAAATTATTTTGGCATGCCTGTCCTCTGTAAGGTAATTATCCAGGAGGCAATGGGGGATGTACACAATAAGGAAGCAATGCTCAGTATTGTAGTATTCTTCCATTCACTGCTGAACTCTATAATAAATACTAAATAACCAAGATTTTTATTTCTTAAAATTTTAGTTTAGTCACCGTGATTTACAATACTGTTAATGATAGGGTTTCATGCAAACATTTCTGATTCCGACACTAGGTAGAATAGGAGTAGCCTATTCACCCCATGATAAATTCCTCTTAGTCCCCTTTGTACCTGCCAGTCTTGTCTTCTTGTGCTTCCCCTTATGATGTAACATTTGTCTGTCTACAACAAGAATTCATTAATTCTGCAAAGCAGATCAGGCTCGCTTACTTACTATTTCCAATGCCTGCCACTCTTACTTCTACTTTTCTGCTCTGGTTGAAACTATTTCCCTGGAAAGCATTTCTTTCTTCTTTCTGCCACTCCTTCTTGAACATCCAGCTTAATTTTAATTTCCTCCACTGAGTTGTTTAATCCTCCAGACTATATTTACTCCGCCTTTCATAAAGCCCAGGACTTTGCTTCTTAGTAGCATTTTCTCTCATGTAATCATTACCCATTAAGTCTCTTCATTTCTTATGGATGATGAGCTCTTGGTTGACAATGGACCTACTATTTTTTTTTTTTGAGTATTCCAGATTTCCTGAGCCAGCCTTTCATTTTAGCTAAGAATCCCTGGATATTATGAAAGTGATTTTAGGGTATATAATTTTTGCTTAATTGAGGACACATGTGTAAAAGTCATGAAAAGGCTACTAATATTAATTAACTTAAAAACACTTAATAGAAAAATGCAAATAATAAAACGTCAGTGATAAAAGCTTCATATTATCAAGGGATTAAAATAAAGATTTATCTTATGCAACTATTTTTGTTATAGTTAAGGATCATTTGACTTATGAGGCACTAATTAGTTCATTTTTGTTATTGTTAATTTTATTGATTTAAAAGAAGAAATGATTTTTTCCTTTCATAAACATACTATGTATGATACTTTGAGAAAAGTGTTTTGCTGTAGAACTTAAAAACTGACTCGAACAGATATTTTGAAATCAAGGAATCAGGACTTTAATGTGCTTTTTTTAAAAAACTGGTTCTACTTTTCTGACCCGGGGTCTATATTAACAAAAGAAAAACCTATAGGACCCAAAACTTTCAGCATATTGGGCAGGTCCTCATCAATGAAAAAATGTGCATGTGGAGAACAACCTAAAGCAATGAATAACATTACTGTCACTCTATCCTTTATGAACTTTGAGATGTCTATGTTGAATCTATAAGAAAGGAAGAAGAATATTTTCTAGACTTCTTTGTTTGACAGTAAGAATGAATTATTTTTAGTTGTTTTATCCCATGTGTGGTCATTATTGAAACATTTCCAGCCAAGCTCTGGCTGGATCTCTCCTCACAGTTTGAAGCCGTGATACTTGCATTCATATTCTGCAACATCTTGTAAAATCATTTTGTGACTAAATTAGAGTTTTCTATAGGGATTATGTTACTTCACATAATAAATATGAAATACACAAAGTATCACCTGCTAATTGCACAGACAGGATTTGAAATATTGTTTTTTTCATTCAAAAATTGATAAATATGTTAACTTTAGTAATCATTAAGTTTTTCCCCAGTAGTAATAACTCTGGTGGTATATTAAATAGTTTAAAGTAAAATGCATTTTCAAAAATTCTAATTTGATTTCCAGGTGACATTTTATTGTTGGAAAAATGCACAATCCATTTTATATCACATAAGCTAAATAAAAATACTAAAATTATAAGTCATCAAAGGCAAAAATGTAAAGGAAAAGACTGTAACTTGATTTCATTAAAAACAAGACCATAAACAATAAAATATAACCCAAAAACGAAGTTAAAATATAAAGACAAATTGGAAAAGATATTTATAATATATTTCCAGGTGAGTGAATTCTTAATAGTTTCTATAGATTAATAATGTGAATATTATGATAAAAATTATAAATGGCAAAATATAAGAGGAGTTTAAAGTTTTGAAAAATTGAAGAGCTACGAAGTAAAAAAGCACAGTTATTTTCTCCTATTAAGTAAATGAATAATTGAAAATATTCAGTGCTGATAAGAAAAGACAAACTGGGGCCAGAGAGATAGTACAGTGGGTAACACGCTTATCTTGAACATGACAAGCATCCCATATGCTTGTCAGAGTGACACCAGGAGTGATTTCTGAGTGAAGATCCAGGAGCAACACCTGAGTATCTCTGGTATGACCTCCAAACAAAAGAAAACAAAATGAAACGAAGGGAACAGGCATTATAATAGAGTTTAAAGGTGAAATATTTGGTTAATGGGCTCTGTTGTCATTAGAAAGACATCAGACTTACAGCTGCATTTGCCTCTTTGTTTAGGAATTCCACTTTTGGAAATGTATTTGAAAGAAATATTTCAATAAACACATAAAAATGAATGTGTTAAGATACTAATCCAGTACTGCTTACAACAGAAACTGAAATCAATTTAAATGACTACCATTGATTGTTGGTTCAAGAGCTAATGGTATGATATCACATATTACCTGTGGACATTAAAATGATTTTCTTAATGCATTCATTAATGGGGAAAATATATCCTATGTGGTGTTAAAGTTTTAGAAAAGGAGGCTAGAGAACTAAGTAATTATGCCACCACAAATAATAAATCAACAACAAAAAATAATGTTCATTATCTTTGATTATTGGTGAGAAATTTTTTAAAAAGGCAATAAATCACTTTGGGGGGAGTTATTCCTGTCTCTGCACTCAGGAATCACTCCTGTTAGAGCTCAGGGGACCATATAGGATGCTAGGAATTGAACTTGCTTTAGCCACAAGCAAGGCAAGTGTCCTACCCCCTGTACTATCACTCAGGCCCTAAAAATACCTAATTTTGGGGAAAAAAACATAGATAACATAGATATGCTTCTGACCATAATTACAGATTCTAATACCAAGTCATTTCTTTTAAATATAATAGTCCCATATCTCCTTTAAATTTCACTTTATGGACATCATCACAAAAAGGCATTTATGGATGCAGACATTTTTGTACTGAAGAAGATGGTTTATTAGTAGTGAAAGCATAGTATTATTGTAGGACTTCTTGATAGATCTCAGTTTGGATCAAAATGACACTACTATCTGAATAAGAATACAAAACCAGTCACCAAAAATGAAGCAAGGGATAAAGGAGTATATGATCCAGGCAGGAGAGCTCTCCCAGAAAAGACTGTTCTCTGCATTTCTGGAGGCATTTAACACCTCTAGCTGTGTTTTACAGGCAGTTCCCATCAACTGGTAAGCTCCTCCAGATTGGATATGTGAAGTCATTCATTGCTCATTCTGGAACATTAGTGCATATATTATGTGTCAACCATGGAGCTATACAACTGGAATATAGAATTCCATGTAGACAAATTCTACTCTACAGAGTCCCCAGGGAAGGTCACCGCAAATTAAACTAAATTTCAGTGCAGTTTAATCCTGTATTGCTCAATGATGTTATGGCCAAAGATAGCGGGTCCAATAGTCTATACCAAATACCTAGGCATTCATTGTTGACCTCAAAAAAAAAAAAGCAGCCAGCTATTCTAATAACAAACAGGTTTATTTGAAAACAAAACAACGCAGAGAGAGCAAAGTAGAGAGCATGTTCATAGGAAGATCCATGTGCATTTCCTGAATCTAATGCTAACAACCTTCCATGCAACTTTTGGAAGATCCTACCTGCTGAGATCTGGGGCAGAGGGATCAGTGAGAAATGCTGTCATTTGCTGATTTATACACATTACATGTGTGACGATGCTCTTGCCTCTCTACCTGTCTTAAATAGGAATCGGAATAGCTCATAATGTATGGTAAGATTTGTGTAACTATACTCTGTGCCTTTGGTGCAATAACAAAATTAGCTCAGGACTATTTGAGATGCATGACTATAATTTCTTTGAGAGGGCTGAGTTCAAGATGTCCTAAGGCATTTAGTTAGGTTAAAGAAACTTTCCTGGAGGTTATTCAAAGAGAGTTCTGAGAGACCAGCAACAACTGGAAACGGGATGAATCCAGAAGAAAGTGTTCCAAGGTAGAGTTACCACCTCATACCACTTCCAGGTCTGGAGGAAAGAGCAGTAGGTGGGCTGCAGAATCCAGTCTGCAAAAAATGTTGAGTGGATGATGAGCAGGGACTAGAGATTTTCAACCTTGTTGCCTGTTTTCATCACTGAGTAAAAAAATAAATATGCAGCAAACAAATTCAAAACAAAGCTCTTCTTAGACATACGCTCCCCACCAATCACCCCTAGCATGATTTAATTATTTTCTGTGAGATGGGGAGCTATGCCTCCCCCTTGCTGGGTACCCCTGGGTACTCTCTCGGCCACCTGCTCATTAGATGCCCCCCAAAACAACTCCCCTTTATCTACCAGCCCTTAGTTTATTGCAGCACTCAGGCAGGACAAATCAGAGACTGAAAGGGAGATGTGAAGAGCCTGGAAGCTAGTCTGAAAAGTCTGGACTTGCCTTTAGGGCAAGGGAGTGCCTTATTGAGTAAACACATATGCCACAGTCACCATTAATAATAATGTTTAAAGAGGCTTTGGTCAGTTTGCCAGAGATCTGGGGTTTTTATGGTAACCACCTGGGTATATAAATGTTTTGTGAAAAGGGGTAGGTATAAGGAAACACAAAAATAGATATGCTGTAGAATGGGTTATGAATCTTTACTTGAGTGCACTCTGAAGATGCCTTTCTGAATAGGTGCATATAAATTGAAAACTTGTAAAGCAAGTCATAAAGCCACCTGGGGAGTTGCTATTAAAAGAATCAGTAAAATAAAACCTGCTGAAATGTTAACAATAACTCCTAATTTATTTGTTATGCTTTATTTGAGTTTCTCATATACAGTATTGTGTTTTTCAAAAGATGGTTTACACATGAAACATTTGCATACTTATGTCAACAACAACATATGCTTTACTTCACCAGAGAGTAAATCAATACATTTGGGAATAAACATGGACTCATTTTCAGGTTCAAGTTTGAGGCCTTTTAACATGAGTTTGAGAAAATGATTTTCACCTGTCTGAGATTTTCTTTTTCTCAGTGATAAAATAAGACAATCTTCACCTTATAGGACTATAATACCCACCTTACAAGTATGCAGCTAAGGGTTACAGAGAGGTAAAAGCAAGCCAGGCATCTAGCACAATGCCTGGTGTCTAAGGCATGCTTCTGATAAGGTAGCTATCACTGACCTGCTTGCAAAGAATTTTAGGGACCTTAGAGATGGGTGGCAGGAGTGAAACTGGGGTCATTTGTGGTGGGAAATGGACACTGGTGGAGGGATGGGTGTTGGATCATTGTATAACTGAAACACTATCCTGAACAGCTTTGTAATTGTATATCTCACAATGATTCAATTTAAAAAAAGCTTTTCAGTAATGGGTTCTTTAACCTTTCCTGAAGCCTGTTTCCAAAGGAGATTTTATGGGTAACAATGTTTGGTTGTTACTAGATGTTTCCCATCTACTTAATTCTATCCTGGCAGAATACAGCCTTACCCATGTGAGGGGAAAATTGTTTTGGAAGGTCAGCTCCAAATCTCAGTAAACTTATTTCATAATTAGAAATGTGTCCTCTATTATTCCTGCTCATGCCTATGAGTCCTGTGGGACACAGCGGAACACTTTCTCTCTGTCTCTGTCTCTGTCTCTGTCTGTCTGTCTGTCTGTCTGTCTGTCTGTCTGTCTGTCTCTCTCTCTCACACACACACACACACACACACACACACACACACACACACACCACACTGGTTCTGGGTCAGACAGAGCTTGGAAGTGTTTTTGAACTATTCTTACGGTTCCAGTGGTTGACCAGCAACTCCTGCTTTGACATTCTTTCCAGCCAAGTTTCTGCTGTGCTGGATGTTATAGGTTCCTGAGCAATTTTTCCAGATTGAAACCTCACATCATACTGGCAGAGGATAGCTCTGACTGATCTCCTGCCGGAAATTCCACTACCCATAGCCCTATGGCTACCAATGTAGCTGTTTCCTGTTTACATTATAGGGTTCAAACTTGCCACCGAGGGCACCATATTTATTCTTAATCTCTGTAATGAAGATGCTCCCCTAGGAGCCCCTGAGATGGTAATTTCAAAGTTTCTTCGAGTGATGATAATTCGCCATAGTTTTCCAAGTAAGATCTTGATCTTTACAAGAGGGGAATAGGCACTCTGATTTTCCTGAATTGTTCCCAGTTTGTACCAATTGCCCCAGTGTATTCTGTAACTTATAAAGCATCTTATTTCACCATAAAGAACATTCTGATTTAGACACACTGTAAATGTCTGAACTCTCAGGTCTTATGCGACCAAACCCTGCCAGCTTCTCCACTTCACAGTCTCCTTCTCCATTGCTCATTCCACACCAGCTATTCTGATCTTGCAGATATCATGCTTGTTTTTGTGCCAAGACATTAATTCTTTTCCTAAAAAAATATAATTGAATATCCATGAAATAGACTATTACAAAGCTGTTCATGATGGGTTTCAGTGACACAATGATCCAACACCCATCCTTCTACCAGTGTACACCTCCCACCACCAATGTCCCACATCTCCTTCTCACCATCTCCCAAAACTCACCCCACATACAGCCTGCCTCTATGGCAGGCACCCTTCCTCCCTCTTTCTCTCTCCTTTTGTGCATTATGGTTTGCAATACAGGTACCAAGAGGTCATCATATTTGTTCAGGGCCTTTGGTATTTTTATCAGGAAGGTAAGGCTGGAGTAGCTTTTAAAACTGGGTGGCTGCTTTGGGGTGTGAATGCGACTGCTGTGACTTCCAGAAATACAGGAAGCTGTGGGCAGGAAGCCCACCTCAACCCATAGAAAGTCTGGAGATTTAAGTCGCAAACCCCACATACCCAAATTTTCAGCGGATTATATCTTGGAGAGGTCTGTTTCTAGATGGTGGAGTCTGGCTGGGGGCAGGACAGCAACTTTGGATTGTGGAAGCAAGCAGCTGCTGGGGGCTCTGCTTGAGCAGGCATCAGGTCCCCTGACCCCCTTCAATTTACCCTGGTTTGTTCAGTTTATGTGGGTGCGAGATTAACTGCGGTGTTTGATCGCTTTTGAGATTTTTTTGGGCCTCTGAAACAAGGGCAATAAATGAGCTTGTGTAGCTGAGCCGGAAGTGGTTTATGGGCATGGCTCCCACATTCCTAATTTTTTGCCATTTAATCTCTAGGAAAACTTGGTCTGGAGATGTTGGACTGAACCAGAGGCACAGCGGAAATTTTGGAGTATTAAGAAGCCTAAAGGCACATCAGGCTGCTGATGCACTCACCTTGGGGGTATGGGTTGACCTGCTGGCAGCACTATACCCCCAAGGCATTAATTCTTATTGGATGCTCCAGTTCCAATAAGAATTATTGGAAATAGTATGATTTGCTCTTTTCTAGGAGGTCAGGAAGGTTTGGCTCACACCCAGGGGCTATTCCTGTCTCTGTGTTCTCTGTGCTCTGGAGTGACCCCTGGTGGTGCTCAGCAGACCATATGTGATGCCTAAATCTTCCTCCTCCTCCTCCTCCTCCTCCTCCTCCTCCTCCTCCTCCTCCTCATTATCATCATCCTCATCATCATGTTGATTGTCGATTTTCTCGAACAGTCTCAGTAACATCTCCATTCGTCCTAGCCCTGAGATTTTAGAAGGCTCTCTTTACTCGTCCTTCCCAATAGTGCCACATTGGAGGCTCTTTCAGGATAAGGGATATGAGACCTATCATTGTTACTGTATTTGGCATAAGAATGCTCCACGGGGAGCTTGCCAGGCTCTCCAATGAGGGCAGGAAACTCTCGGTAGCTTGCCAGGTTCTCCGAGAGGGAGAACTAGGCTATAAGATGTCAAAGCAATGCCTGAATGCCAATCAGACTTAGTTGCAGGCAAATCAAGTACCTTATATTCTATATTATCTCTCCAGCCCTCCAGTTTGCTACTTATTGCCATTCAATCCTTTGCTGAACTATCACCTTCTCAAAGACACTATTGGCTTCTACCCCCTGTCTACAATGGTTTGAGTTCCATGAACATTAGTTTTAGCTTATTACCTCCAGTGGGTTGTTATTTAAGGTTATTCAGTTGAGTTTTACATCAAACCATGAGTAAAGGTTCTATAAAACTTGCTTCTGCAAGATAGAGTCCCTGACCAAGGCAAGTGGGGAACCAGATCTTGGGCAAACATCATTTTGCGAGTCTAGGTGTTTCCTATGGAATGATGAATAAGCACAGACATGCTTTCTTGTTCCACTTCAGGCTTATTCATATGAGATGTTAGGCAAGTGTTTAAAACTCTTGGCACTTCAGTTTTCTTACATATAAAATTATCTATTTGTCCTAGGGGGGTCGAAAGGATTTTAAAAAATGTATAAAAAGCATACCACTGTAGCACTGTCATACTGTTGTTCATCAAGTGGCTCAAGTAACGATTTGCTTAAGCACCTACCAGTAATATCTCCATTGTGAGACTTGTTGTTACTGTTTTTGGTATATTGAATATGCCACGGGTAGCTTGCCAGGCTCTGCTGTGCAGGCGAGATACTCTCGGTAGCTTGCCGGGCTCTCTGAGAGGGACGGAGGAATCAAACCCAGGTTGGCCACGTGCAATGCCCTACCCGCTGTGCTATTGCTCTAGTCCAAAAAAATACTTAAATCTATAAAATGTGTAAAAGTATCAATTTTCCTTATTAATGTTAAAAGGTGGGCTGGAGCGATAGCACAGCAGGTAGGCATTTGCTTTGCACGAGGCTGACCCGGGTTTGATTCCTCCGTCCCTCTCAGAGAGCCCGGCAAGCTACCGAGAGTATCTCGCCTGCACAGCAGAGCCTGGCAAGCTACCCATGATGTATTCGATATGCCAAAAAACAATAACAATAAGTCTCACAATAGAGACATTACTGGTGCCGGCTTGAGCAAATTGATGTCAACGGGATGACAGTGACAGTGATTGTTAAGAGGTAGACCATGGGAACGTAGGTATAGGATGGGGTGGAAGAAGGGGTAGGCTGCAAACTGAGAGGCTTGGTTTCACTCTGGACAGTCACAAATGGAGTCACACACTCTTTACCTAAATCCTTACTTGGGGGGGGGGTGGCAGGTGCAGTGACGGAGGAGGCAATATCAGGCACTGAACCCAGTTCCAGGAACTGAAGAATGAGGAAGTGTTTTTCTGTTGAACCATATCTCTGGCCCCAAAGGCATTATTTAGATGGCTCCTTCCTATCTTGTTAAATACTACAATTAGTCTCTGTACTATCATCTCTCTGGTCAAAACCTTTTTGTGGATTTGTATTTCTTTGATGTGTCACATAACTCCTCCCCTCACTCCAGTTGTATTTTCCTGCTTTCTGTAGGCTGAGAGTTAAATCTAAAGCTTGATTAGACTTAGGTTAAATAATTCTGGCAAGATGCTTCATACGACCATGTGTTTTATTTGCATCCCATCAGGAGACACTGTCCTATCAGTCATGCAGAGGATTCCCTACTGTTCACGGATTGGCTATAACAGTTAGCCCTAGAGATCTAACAAGGTAGGGGGAAAAAAACATTTTATTTGAATCATTACTAGTGATTCAAATTATTTTAATTTATGTGAATGGCTTACTATTCTTTTCTAATTAGAAAACAGCACTATTATGATTATGTGTTTCATTAAATTGCATGTAACAAGACTTTCGTGATAACTTCTGTTAACTTAGACTGGAAGCTCCTATACCTAATGCTTTTTCTAAATTTTTGTTGGATAACACCATGGTCCTCAGTTATTAGTGCATGTAATTTTCTTCCTTCTCCCCCCAAACTATAGGAACATTGTAAGATATTTTTCTCATAGAAGCATAAACATGCACACCACATACTATATCCAGCATATTATATCTAGCATCGTAAGCACCAGTGATAATAGTAAAGATCAGGGGCTGGAGAGATAGCACAGCGGGTAGGGCGTTTGCCTTGCACACGGCCGACCCGGGTTCAAATCCCAGCATCCCATATGGTCCCCTGAGCACAGCCAGGGGTAATTCCTGAGTGCAGAGCCAGGAGTAACCCCTGTGCATCGCCAGGTGTGACCCAAAAAGCCAAAAAAAAAAATAGTAAAGATCAATGTAACATTGGAGATAATATATTCAAGAAAAGAAAAATTTAATTATGCTATCCAAATATTTCTCTTTTATACTCTTTTCTTTGTCACGATAAAGAAGAATAATATAAGCATCTGTTTATTTACAGTTTATTAAAAATTGGTCTATTTGAATGGAAAAATAAATGTAGGTGGGAAATCTTTGCATATTTTTATCCAATTCGAATTAGTCATAAAGTTATAGGAAGTCCCCCACATATTCTCTAATTATTCCTTGCACTTGAGAGTGCTTTTTACACCTTCACATCTACTGTTTATAACACTTATAACAAAGATTCAGATATTTCCTCTGAGCACCATCTTGATTTCCTTCAACAGTGATGTTCACATTAACTGCTATTTCACTGCTGTTTGATTCCTATGTTACTTAAAAAATTTTTTTCCTTTGATTATTTATCTTGATAATACGAAAGTTGTAGCCTTGGATGTTCTTACATCAAGCATTTATTGGTGATGATGTGATTGATATATAGCTTCATATTCTCTGTCAGCAACCACTTTTGCACCTTTAATTTGCTTGTAATTGGAAAGGTAGGATAAACTCTATCCTTACTTTGTATTCGTAATTGTAATTTTTATAACTTCTAGTGAATATGGATATTTTGGGGGGCAGCTTTTCCTTCTGTCTCTAGATTTCCTGAGCAATTTGTATGTTACCAAGAAAGCAGACTAAAAATCAGTTAGTGAAGAAGAGTTTCAGGAATTTAACTGTCTCCTCCTCTTCTCTCTTCTGTCTCTTTGGTACCCTAAAGAGATCTTATGACTTATCAAATTTTTGAATTTTAGTGGGTTTTTCAGTTTTTGTTACATCACCCTTAAAAAATGCTTTATAAGATGAATAAATGTGAAATTAACTCACCTTCCATGAAAAACTTGTAATTTGTGAAACTATGTTAATAAGGTCCTGGGTAATTAGTAGAAAAGGCAGTGACTTCAAACATATAAGAAAAACTCAGTTCAAGTCACTAAATCATTAAGTTTGGGATTTTATCATGTCAATAAGTCCAATATTCTCCATGAAAACGAGCCAAGTTCAAAATATATAGGCTTCTAGAATTTTCTAACGCAGTTCAGAAAGGTAGAATTAATTTTTCACTTTATCTCCCCTCTTCCACCTCACCTGGGATGGGCAGATGGTTAAACCTGACTTTGTAAATTTACTGCCAATAAAAACTAACAAGAATATCTGCATTGAAATAGTTGTCTTGTGATATCACTTCTTTAATATAATAAATGAAACAGATATGATGCATAGCTTATGAATACTCTTTGCATAGAGGTGAACAAGAGATTTACCATTTGATATAAGATATTTACATCCGTTCATCAAAAGATGACTCCCTTTGTAGTCTTCTAAAGCCATGCCTATAATATACATTATTATGGTAATTTAAAAATGGAACATAGAGTAAAAAAAGAACATGATAAATGCATATCATCTTACCCTTTATAGCTCTAGTAAATTTTGTACCTTAGGCAAGACTGAATACATTTTGTGTTTCTCATGCAACAATCATTTTGGAAATGCGTCAGTCAACAGGCTTCCTTTACTCATTATTATTTAGCCTAAAGATCTGAGGAATCTGTTTTTATTCCTTTATCAATTTATTTCAAAGAAATGCCCCTGCCTTTACTTATTTGAATGAACATTTCTTTCTTCCCATTTATAACAGTTGTAATGCTAGGCCTCTTTCCACCCTCATTTCATCAACTATTTCCACGGGCCGCACATTTCTTTTTTTCATAGGATGCATTCATCTATAAATTAGAATAACATATTTCAGAAACAGCAGCTGAGGCCCCGAAAAAAGGTTTTTTTTTCTTCCTCTCGCAATGCAAAAGACAGAGAATATCTTCCAGGTTGCTTTTATTTCCTAAGCATTAAATCCTTTAGTCCAAATCCTGGGGAAAAAAAAAACAAAACTGGGAAGGCATTTGTTGAATTACACAAAGGGCATGTGGCTTCGACCTCAGCAGGAACACAGGCTGCAGCCTAGCTGTCCAGGCACCATCCTTCCCTGCAAAGGTGAAATGATTTACAGGCCTAGAGAAACTTAATTTTTCTTGATCACTATGTGCAACCCGGAATTTTAATGGCAGGCATAATTAATTCTTCTGATGTTAATCATCAGGGCTGGGCTCCACAATTATCAGTCTGGTGCAGCTGGGGCATGGTGCAGACATGAAAAATTAGGAAAATGAATCAGTAATAGGGTGGCAGATTTAATCTGCATCATGAAAACAAAGTTAAAAAGAGGAAGATCGAGAGAATTTCAGCTGAAGCTTTTGTGCCAATGCGCAGTGACAGAACTGAAAAATGTTGCCGATGTCCAAAGTGATTGGTAATTACCAAGCCATTGAATTTTTTATTGTCAATTTATCATTGCGCCAGAGGTTAAATTTAACATCTTCTTCTAAAGCCATCACTCTAAGAAGACTCACTGTGCATCACGTGGCTCTGAGTCAGTGAAAGGTTAATCAGGTATTTTTGTTTAGTTTGCCTGTGTCTCCCAACTCTGCTTCCTGCCTTGTTTAGTGCTACGGTGAATGCCTGCTGTGGGAGACTTTCCACTACTCCCTACCTGTGACTTTCAGATAAAATATCAGTTTGTATTGCCCCCACACTTCTTTCTCAATATTGACGTTTACTAAGAACCCTGGTGCAAGAAAAGAATTATTTCTCAAGTAAAAAAAAAATCCTATCATTTCAAGCCCTGGGGATACTTCATTATGCTGCAGCTCAGACAACAGGCCTCTCTGAAATGCTATTTTGTTAGACACACAGAAGAGATGAGATGATCTTTTAAACCAAAATTATAATTCCACAATAATTTTGTCTCATTCAGATGTAGTTCTCTTTTTCCAAAGAATGTTTTTTTTCTTTTATTAATAGTTGTTACGTTAAAATGAAGGAGATATTTATCCATGTGAAAGTGAAATGCCTCATACTACTGCTCCTTTAAAGAGCTTTCTGAAATGTATGAACAGATTTAGAGCAGATCTTGAAATTCCACGGCAAAGAAGACATATACTGCTTTTTAAAAGCAACTTTACTTGATTCAGTCACTGCCCCCTATCTTTAACATCTCCTGTTTCATCTTTTGGTTTCTTGCTGGGTTGTTTCTCTTTCGGATGTATTTCGAAATACAGAGTAGTCTCTTATTAAGGGAATGGTATAAATTTTCTATAAATTAAAAATGGAAATAGCCTTTAGGGGGACTTGAACAAAAATCAATGTGTGCATTAATTACTTCAATTCATTACTCAAATAAAGATGTGCTCAACCTTGCATTGGATACAAATTTAAGGACTGAGGATGTTTGCAAAAGACAAAGCCTGTGTTCCTGATCATGTTAATCTGTAGATCAAAAACTGTGAATCCATGTGGTGGTGGAAGCTCCTCAGGGGATAGACGAGCTGGGCTCCATCGGCAGCGGGCAGTGAGTTATTACTGCTGAATACAAAAGCTGGTCACGTGACTGTCACCTACCAGCAGTGGCACGAGTCCTTTTGCCTGGGCTTCCTGAGACCTTGCTTTTCTATAATTAAATCTAAACCATAAAAGCCATACCTGTCAAATGACCTCCAGCTACCCTCATAAACAACACTGGGAATTTTGCTGGTAGCAACTCTTTGTTTTGGAAAAGAACATAGGAAAAATATCCTATTTCATTTCCCAGAGACTTCCCTCCTTTCTGTTTCAGCACCCCCTCCCTCCCCGCTAACCCCCCCACCCTCCTGCCCAGCTTTCTCCACACACTGAGTTCCCTCTTTCCTTTTTGAATTTAAGTAGGGGATTGGAAAATTCACAGCGAATAAAAATATATGGTATAATTTATTGAAAAGATTCCGCTGTCTACTCCTGAATTAGTAACCTGTCCTTTTAGGAAGAGGGAGAGAGAAAGTGGAATGAAGGAATGTAATTTTTCTAACAGCATTTGGCTGCCTTTCTTTGATCATGTTTTATGGCTGGAGGATAAATTACCATATGAAGGTTTCTGTTTAAATCCTGAACATGTTTAGTGTGATTTGAATCCTGCCATATTTTGCATAGCTGCCTTTTGCCTGAGCAAGTTAAATGCAAAGATCAGCATCTCAGTATAACACATATTACCCCCTTCTTTTCTGCTATTGGAATCCCCCCACTATTTTAATTGGATTCTTTCCAAAACTGCAACTAATTAAGAATCAATTCAGGACCATTAGCAAGTGGGACAAGCTAGCCAGTGTTGCATATTTCAAAAGAGTTAGTTTTAATGAGAGGCGTTACTAGATGGAGGGGGTGCGAGAGAGAAACAGATTAAAGATAGTGTAGGGACCTTCTTCAGCTAAACTAAACGACTAATGGTACATAGAAAGATGCTGAACTTGTAGTCCTCTGTAATTGATCTACTTACTGTTCTTAAAGAAACTTTAAAAACATGAATGTAGGTATTTAGAGGTACATTAGAGGTTCAATAACGATTTATAAATGTTACAAATTGTTGGCTTCTGTAGTGGAGTGCTCCTTTTATTGGAGAAACATATGCTCTCTGCTTTCAGACCCGTTAACCTCAGCATTGCCAAGCCATTTTCTCATCCTGGGCTTTGTACCCAGGAACATCTGCTTATCCAGACTGCAGTGCCTGCAGATGGTGTGTTTTAATTTGTTAAAGGGTTAGAAAAGCCATATTCTTGACAGCTGTTCTTGAGTTCCTTTACCACAAAGAAAACTTTGCTAGAACCTGGCGTTTAGGGAGAGAAATTTGATGCTCATATCCTCATTAGCTTCTACTCTTGCTTGCATTTTAGTATACAATCCTTTGTTATTATTAGTGGTGTGCCAGCTGATGTTTTTCTCCAGAGGATGAATGTGGAAAGTTAGTGTGCAGTTAAACTGCTTTGAACATTACAGTATGAAAATATGTATGGTTTCAATGGAGTGGTCCAATATTTAATCATTAGAAAGGATAGGCGATAAATCAAATGTCTGATCCTGTATGCATTATCTGATGTGCTTGATTTCAGACTTATCCTTCCTCATGGACTTCTGTCATGAGAAATTATGTGGACTAACTTTCTTCAATTGAAGCAATCATAACCCAAACATAGCTTTTTATGATTGTAAGATAATAACAATAAAAAGAAGTTGTTGGCTTATATAAGTGGACAAGTACAATAAAAATATATTATCCTATAGAAAAATAATTCTACCAAGTTTAGTTTGATTGTATGTTTGACATCAAATGATGTAAAGATTTAAAGATTACAGTAAAGATTTAAAAGTCAATTACTAGCATATTAAAGACTTGCGAGCTTAAACAATTCATTAGTGTATGTAAAACTAGGGAAAGTCATGCATGTTTACTGGGTAAAGTTTTCTCTGGTTTTTATTTTTACTGAAATAATAGAGTAGCTACTTTAAATATGTATACTATTATTTACAATTGGGCTTGCAATATTGGGAAACATTGTTCCTTCTCAAATCTACCACCCACCCAGACACCTGGTAGTCATCCTCTGTCACATTCTCTTTCCACATATAATCAATCATAGAGAGCTTTTGATTTTCCTCCCTCATTTCTCAATTCTGGCACCTCATTCCACCTGCCCTGATCTCTATATTCATTTGGATTTCCATCATTTCTTGACTACAATGAAGACTAGATCTTATACTTTTGTACCATCAGCTGTAACACAATGTACACAGCAGGAACTCAAATAAAAGTATCTCTGAATGAATTGTTCTTGTGTTTATTAGATCCTGTTTAAGGTTCTGGGGATTCAGAGAGAACAAAATCTGTACTTTTATGAATTCAGGATATGTGAATGAACTCAAAATTACAATTGATCTCAAAAGTTCATTTGCCTGGATTCTGTGTATGATGTTTAGGTTTAGTTCTAGCACACTGTTAATCATCTGAGGCTCATACATAAAACCCAAGGCAGTTATAATAATGTCTTCTAATTTGGTCATAGTTTTATTTGCACCTATTTACCAACTCTGAGATCGACCATATGGTTTGCTATGGCCTGTGGCTTAAGAGCAAATACAAATAGAAACGTGAAAAGAGTTTGCACGTAAAATGTTGGGAGCTGCATTGAATGTTGGGGTTGCCACTACTTCTACAAGTGAAGCAACTTGACAATCCTGCTGGATATCAAGACACACATGGTTCAGGCACTCTTGATGTCTACAGACAGCAACAGTTACTCTTATGGATGCAAGGGAGGTCATTGTAGACTCTCTGCCTTCAACTTGGCCAGTTAATTGAACATGTGTCTAGTCATGAATCAATCCTGCTCCAGAGTGGCAGCCACACTCAATTGACCAGAGTTGAGAGCAATAGTAATGGGTTGAAGGCGAGTCACAGCAAGAGCTAACCGATTCAAAGTGGCAGCAATCTCCATGCCATCTCATCACAATAGGGTTTGGGAGATTAGAAGTTTTGTTGGAACTATGAAATCCTCAAAAGATCCCATAATTAGGATGGGGTACAAAAACTTGTGAAAAAGAGTGATTGGTTTCTAACCTAGGAATGTTTGACATTTTGTTCCTTTTGGCATATCTTAATCACTTGCAGAAGAAACAGGAGAATGCTAAGTAATGGGTCTTTTTTTTTTTGCTTTTTTTTTGGGTAATACCTAGCGATGCACAGGGGTTACTCCTGGCTCTGCACTCAGGAATTACTCCTGGCAGTGCTCAGGGGGCCATATGGGATGCTGGGAATCGAACCTGGGTTGGCCGGGTGCAAGGCAAATGCCCTACCTGCTGTGCTATTGCTCCAGCCCCAGCAATGGATCTTTGTGATGGTGCTGGAACTCGGACACAGGGATCCTAACTGTGTCAGTTGCTGGTGCCAGTGTGGAGAGGACCTATGCTCAGAACCATTGCCCAAACGCAGGTCCTAAAGATTGTTCTTTTGAAAAAATCTTTCCTGAAACTTTTGGTTAGATCATGGTATGCATGCTCATCAGATTTTTCCCGGAGGTGGTGGTGGCGGGTGTACTCTGGACTTCTGGTTATGCCCTTATTCCTACTGGCATTTATGGGACCACCTAGGCTACCAGGGATCACACCCAAGTCTAGGCAAGTTCCTTATCTGTTATACCATCTCTCTGACCCCGTAAGGTTCATCTCTTGCCAAAAACAGTTAAGAACTTATTCTGATGAATGCTCTCAGGTTATCAATAAGTAATGCAAAACAGTATTTCTTAATTGCTTTCCACTGGCAACCATTTTTCACCTAAGAAATTATTAAATGACCTCAGGCATATAGGTAATTAAAATTGGTACACAAAATAGTTTCTGATAATAAATAAGAATCATTAAAACAAATTTTAAAAGATTTTCACAGCTCTCAGATACAATTATGTGACCCCAAATAGGGTCATGACCATAGTTCATGGAACTGGGATATAGATGAGCCATTACATTTAGTCCAATTTGTTTGGAATCATGGTACTGAAGCTACATTTGATTTATTTAAAACAAATATTTAGTTATTCACAAAAGGTGTCTAAGGAACTGTTTCTACCTTTTTGCTCATATTTAATTTTGGTCTTCATTTCCACAAGTCTTCTAGACTATCTTCCTGTGGGTATGTAACAGGTTTAGAGTAGAAGCAGAACATCACTTTGTGAAAAAGGACACCACATTTAACGAAAGATCTAAAGATAGGGTTTTGTTTATCTGTTAAAGATAATTTTCACTTCAGAAAAGCTATCCAACTTCGGAACCCTCTTTCTAAGTGCAGGGAATTTGCTAACCTAGGGTGCTTGGCATAGCCTAGTCATTCTAAGAAGCTCCCATTAAGAGAAGCTGAAAGTGCCACGGTATAGAGGATTTTCTATTCTGCTGAGGTCATTGTCCGTTTGGGGTCAACAGCACAAAGAGTCCCTACTTCATGGCTGACTTTGGATTGCACTTCTGTGACTTGGTCCCATTTCTTCCTGTTTGTTTTCTGAATTGGATTTCCAGCCCTCTAGGAAATTCTAGAGGCTTTCAATAAGTTTTGTGGAGTGGGGGCAAACCCTAGCAGTGCTAGGAATACCTAGGGCTACTTCAAGGGATACTCAGCTTGGTTGTGTGGGCCTGATGATTCAGTGCTCAGTCAGACCCAGAGGTATTTAGGATCCCTATAGTCACATATGGTGATGTTCATGAGCCATGCAGTGTTGGGGATCAAACTCGGGGCCTAGAGGATGCAAGATATGTTTTTCAGCCCTTTAAGCTACCTTTCTGACCATCAATTGTTTTTTTTTTCCTTAAGCAAAGCAGTTAATACAATTAAAGACACTGAAGTAATTTTTACTGTAGCTTTAAAAGAGAGACTGTCAGAGTTGGAGAGTTAGTAGAGATTAAGGCTCTGGCTTAGCATGATGCTGTAGCTGTGACCTGGTTCTAATCTCAGAACCTCATATGGTCCCCGGAGCACCACCAAGCATGGCATCTGAGCACAGAGAGCCAGTGTGGCTCCTGAACACTGCTGAGTGTGCTCCTGCTAACACTACCCCCCTCCCCAATAAATAAATAAAAGAGACAGTGGAAACTTCAGAAGACACTGACTAATTATATTTGTTAAATTTCAGTTGCTGGGAAAAGAATTTTCTCCAGTCAGTTTCAGCAGGGCAGGATTTAAGGCAGAGAATAAAAGATTTGACTCATAATGATTGGGAGGATTAAAGAAATAAATCTGCTATTCTCCTCAATTAGATAATAAGCCCCATGAAGGCAGATATTTTTGTTTTATTCCCTTATGCACTATAAGCATCAAATAGTACTTGGTAAAGTGTTTGTTACAATGTACATACTTAATATTTTAGTAATATAATAGTAATTATAAAGGTGGTGGTAGTGATGATGATAATAGAATTAGACAGACAAAAATTTTAAAAATGAAACTTTTTTCTTTTTTCCCCTTTTAACTTTATTGTTATTATCATTTATTGAATCACAGTGAGATACACAGTTTTCATGTTTGGGTTTAAGTCATATAATATTCCAATACCTGTCCCTTAACCAGTGTACATTTCCCAACACCAATGTCCCCAGTTTCCCTCCCCCAGTCCCTCAACTCTATGCCAGGCACATTTTTTCTTTATTTCTCTCTCTCTTTCCTTTTGGGCATTATGGTTTGCAATAAAGATACAGAAAGGTTATCATGTATATCCCTTTACCTACTTTCAACATTAAGTTCTTGTCCAGAGTGATCATTTCTAGCTATTATTGTCATACTGGTTCCTTTACTATCCTAACTGCCTTTCCTCCCTTCCCTCAACCCTCCACCCCCCACACCCCCCGCCCCTGCAGTGTGGCAAGCTTCCAACCATTGACCAGCAGGGATAACTTTTCAAAGAAACCAGAGGTCTTTTTGTCCATACCCATAACAGGGATAGTTGGATAAGCTATGTGTAACTTCTGAGTCAAGAGATATTTGCTCAAATGTCAGAGAACTTGCAGGAATACAGCCAGAAATTATCTCCCTGTCCACTGATGGTAGTTTTGTTTTTCAAAGAGATTGAATCAATACATGCATATTTAATGTGTATGATTTAGGTCATCTTCCATGTAGAGAAAGACATGAGTAATGTATACTTTTGGTTTGTATTGCTTGAAAATTTTGATTAGGGATTTTATAAATAGAATACACTCCTGAATTATGAACTTGAGATAAAACTGGGTTGACTTAAACATTTCAAATCCTTTAGACCAGGTAGGCCTCAGTAGTAATACCAAAACCTATCAATGATAATAAATTTTGTATAGATTCTGGGGAAAAGAGATAGAGAAACTGAAGGAGAAAGACATTTGAAAATCTGAGCTTTACATTCAATTCGAAATTAAGTAAATTTAAAATACTTAATATTAAATTTAATATTTTTGGTTATAGAACATAAATTTCTTAGTATGCTTTATAATCTACTATAACTTTAATTGTAAAAAAAATTTTTTTTTGCAAGACTGCCCACAGTATTTGTTTTGTTATTGTCACAGTGGAGTGGTCTGTGAGAGTAGGAAAAAACAGGACTTGAACCTGTTGTGTGTGCTCTATGACATCAACTGTAATTTTGGGAAGATTGATGAAGTGAGAGCAGGAATTTTAGGTTCACTTTTAAGCATAAGAAATACTTTCTTCCTTCCTCTTTAACTTTTGAATTTTTGTAATATCATAATTTTTTGGGGGGGGGTCATACCTGGCAATTCACAGGGGTTACTCCTGGCTTTGCACTCAGGAATTACTCCTGGAGGTGCTCAGGGGACCATATGGGACGTTGGGAATTGAACCCGGGTTGGCCGCATGCAAGGCAAATGCCCTACCTGCTGTGCTATCTCTCCAGCCCTGTAATATAAAATTTTCATATTAAAACCCACATGGGAATATACCAGAAAATCTCAAAAGTCACATAAATTTATTCCTGAAAATTTCATTAAAAAAATTGAAAAATCCAGGTTAATTTAATTGGATCCAGGGAACTTGAAATAGTCTTTATACTTCTATTTTTGATCATCAAGTTTTTGTTGGTAGACTTTATAGCAATCATCTACTATTTAGATAACCACATTTATATCCCAACAAACCCCATCCCACTGTCAATTTTACCCCATGTCCAAATAAAAAGAAAAGAAAAAAAGCCTCAAAACTTTCATCACTTTCACAGAAGGAAATTGATGGGACAAATACGAAAGCTTGAATAGTTAGAGAAATTAACTGAATCATTCAACTTGCCAAAGTTAGCAAATTGTTTATTTACAGTGCAATTTCAGTTTAGAAATAGACTATATTTGCCTGTCACTAATGCAGACCCAGAAAGAAGAGTTAACTCTCCGCAGTACACTTCACTCTGGCTACCTACCTGACTTGGATCTGCTAATCCACTGAGTCTTGTCAGTTTGGCTTTCATCAAGCGGGAAGCCATCTCCTCTTCACAGAAGTTTGTGTCAACCTGATACAAACAAAGCAAAAATGGATGAAAACTTATAAAAACCTTGATAATTGGAATTGCAATAAGTCTTAAAATATAGTAAGATATTAGAGAAGTTCTGGGTATCAGCTGAAAGCCATTGTATCCAATGACATTCTTTTCCAATTTGTCCATAGATCACCATTGTTTCTTTAACCACTTTACTTTCTCTTCACAGAATCTCTTAAGGAAGAGAGATTGAGAACACAGTGCTTTCACATTGTGCTTAATGGCAACTTATTGATAATCCTTGGGAAAAAGTCTCCCAGGGAAACTGTAAATTTAATGGATGAAGGTGATATTTGAATGCTAACGATAATACAGCAAATTTTGACCTCAGGATCATCTCACCTTCCTATCTAGGAGAGAAATTTTCATTAACTGTGTATCGTCCTGAATTTCTATCACTTGCATTCTTATTGTCCTGAAACCAGCCATGCCACTGGGCTTTATCAGTGTATTTCAGATACACAGAGCTTCAGCTACTGTATGCATGCTTGCTTAATCAAATTAGACTTTGAAATGCACCTGGGGAGACTTTTTTAGAAGACTATTCAGCAATGCTCACTCATGAGCATCAACTCTGCACAAGACACCAGATGGAATTTAGCAAGAGAGCATTTCCTTAAGTTTTTCTTTTTCAATTAAACCATATAAAGAAAACATTTGATTTGTCTGTGTTTGGATGGTGACAATAGTCACATAGTTGGTTTTCTGAAACCAACTTAACTAAAATATGCAAGAAATGAAACTTTATTTCTGCATAGCAAACTTAAATTCTGTCTCTAGTCTTCATTTCTGTCTCATACAGAAAAAGTGTTCCTCAATTCTGGTTTAATCAAGTCAAATCTATGATGATTTTCAATTCATCCAAACTATCTTCTTTTTTTGCCTTTTGGATCTGAATTCCTAGAACTTACAAGGAGTCAAAGTAGTGGGAGGTGACAATGTGGTGAGAAAATCCTTTCTTTGAGCAAGCAGGTTCTCCATACCTCTTCCTATTGGACCCATTATTTCATTTTCGCTGTCCAGAACCATGTCCTGACTGATGCCTTTTCTGTTGTGTGAATTTTCTGACTTGGCCAAGCTGCCTCAGGTCTTCTCTCCTAGACTATTGCTTTGGTGTTTCTACTCAACAGCAGTCTCACACATAGTTCAGCATAACTGTAGGCTCACTGTCTACCTGGTTCCACATGCATTAGGAATCTAATTTTCTTTACCTTTGTCTTCCTATGTATTGGGTAATATCCTATTGCTTCGCCGTGACTCCAGAAATCAATTTTGGAGTGATGGACAGGGATTAAGATCTCTGCTCAGGGATACACATTCATCACAGTCATCGCTGTTATTTCATTGATCGTCGATTTGCTCGAGCGGGTGCCAGTAACACCTCCATTCACCCTAGCTCTGATATTTTAGCAGCTTCTCTTTATTTGTTCTTCCCAACGGTGCCACATTGAAGGCTCTTTCAGGGTAAGGGGAATGAGACCCATCATTGTTACTGTATTGGGAATATCGAATATGCCACAGAGAGCTTGCCAGGCTCTGCCGTGCGGGCAGGATGCTCTCGGTACCTTGCCAGGTTCTCTGAGAGGGAGAACGAGGCTATAAGAGGTCACATGGCTGCAAATGCGGGGTACACATTAGAGTTAAATAATTATACTGATTTTCTGTAGGTTGGAAAA